>NW_009925439.1:13578-17680 GCF_000696875.1 Nestor notabilis | reverse complement strand
GGGAAAGAGGCTGGAGGAAGAGAGAATTAATTCATGCCATGGTTGGCAATGACAATTTACAAGGACACAGACAAATAGCAGGTGCTGGTCAACCTTCAGCTGCAACATTTACCTATGAGGTGGATCAGCTGGCAACAGGCACAGAAAACCAAGTCTTTTAAGATCTAACATTTCAAAGCAATCTGAAAACCCAGTGAAGAAAACCACCAACCATAAGACCTGCAGGAACTCAGACCTTCAGAGGACAAACTTAGAAGTCTCTACCCTGTGCTTGCAACAGCCCTCACAACTAGGACATGTCTTCTCCCCTCAGGGACAATCTGCAGTCAGAGCTTTGCAGCAAACACCTAAGAAGGCAAGTGTTCCCTGAAGGTGTCAAGTGCAGATATTGTCATTTCAGTGATGTTTATGAGATGATAATTACTGCACTGTAACCAAGACAGTAAGTCTAACTTTCAAAATTACTCACTCCACAGGTCCAAAAGCCTAAACTGATGCTGCAGAGAAAGAGGTGGTTCTACCCTTTGTTTTGTCACCAGCCTTTAACTGCTTCTGCTCATCCTTATGGTGATAACTGCACTCATGAAAACATACGAGGAGCCATACCAGGCAACTTTGGCTTTTACTAGCCCAGACACCCCACCTTCACTAAAATAAAGCGTTGGAAGTAGCCATGAACAAGTTACTGGAGGTAAACAGGACAATTCCCACACGCAGCATTCAGCAGCTTACTAAATCACACAGTGGAAAGACTACATGCAAATATGGGTTTAGGATAAGCCATTCATTATAGATGTTTTCCAGTTCATAATAAAAACAAACAGTTATTAAACAGAATGGATAACTGGTCTTAGCAAAGGGTGTGCTCTTGAGTTTCTGAAGTGCATCTAAAGCTAAACATATACTGTATGAACTGAACTATAAAACAAACTCCTGCAGAAGAGTCTTTGAAGGACACATCCTAATTAATTGAGCTCCACAGTTTGTTTCGTGTGCACATAATCAGCTCTTAATAGCAGCATCTATAAATCAATTCCGCATCTGACTGTGGGTTTGCTGAACTATCCAAATTAAATTTTAGTGGTTTGTGAGAAAAAGGAGAAGGGCTGCAGGCTAAAAAGGGTGTGGAAAATACAATAAGGCTAGCTCAATTTAGTTTCGCTTTCCTACACTACTTGGGATCAGTGTCACACGCATATATTCACTCCGTATCACTTCCCCATATTAAAATTTTTGACTGATCTTTTCCTTAACTAGGGATTTCACACAGCCTACAAACAGCAACAATAGACTGTTTACTTTATAATGTTCTTTTATTTAAATAACCGACATGGGCTAAGCTGCGCCCAGCCTACGGGCAGCATGCAATGCCAATCCAAAAGCAGAATCTTTACAAGGTTGAAAGGGTATGGCAGGTTTTTTTAAGCAGAGCACAGTGCATTCAAATTCAGGAGTTGCATTCCTGTAATGTAAACTGAAGATAGAAAGAAGTAAAACAACCTTTATTAGAGTAAATCACTGCTAGATGTGTTATGCTTTAGATACTTCAGTGGGAAGGTTGATTGGTTTGCCTTTTTTTTTTTTTTTTAATACACCTGATTCTTTATTTGAACTGATACGTAAGATATTGGCTGATAAAACATTCTGAGTTACTTCTCCTACTCATTTGTTCATCTCCTTCTCATGGACTCCAAATCATTTCAGACAGAATAGCAAAACAGGAGCAGCTACAGTTTTCCAAATCCACACAAACCTGACTTGGTTTCTCCAAGGTTGTAGAAAGGAGCAGTGTGGGAGTCTGGGGGAAAGTGTTGCAGCTCCACCTCAAGTCTAAAAGCCTGTAAGATATGGGGTAAACACTGACCCTGAAAAGCTCTCACTGGGGCCATTCCCAAAGGGGGTGTGTGAGCTGCAGGGCCCAGAAACTGCCCAGTTCCCAAGCCTGGGTGAACACCGGGATTACAATCTAATCATCCATCAGTATCCCACCAAGTACATCTAGAACTTTACGTACACAAGTAACTAGGTACTAATAACTTTACACTCCTTGCTAACTGGGTACAACCTGCTCTTACCAGAACAAAAACTCACAAATGCTGGGAGCAAGCACTTGAGCAAACCTCCCAAGTTGAATGATCAGGACCTCAGGATACCTCAGAGACACCACCACAGTGACCACCAGTTCTGTGTGCCTCCCTTCTTACTTTCATTAAAGAAATGCCTCAATAAGGACATATGCAAACAGAACTGCAGTGGATGAGAAGGAGAAGAGGAGGGCAAAATGTACTTCAGCTGAAACAAAACAATCGAAATAAAAACTGACTTGAAGCCAAATCATTAAATCAAATAAAAACAAGGGGGAAAATGTCACAGCTTGTTCTTGCAGCATTTGGGGAGGTTCCAATTGCCTTTGTTTTGCAGCTTTCTCTATTCTGAATGTCACCTACAGCTTTGGTGTGTCATCCAGCAAGGGCTGTCCTCCAGCTCAAACCATACACGAAGTCCTACAAGTCACCATGGACTGATGCAGGAGACTAGAAGAAGGACCTGTCTCTAAACAGACACACACACATATTTTTCCCCCAACTGTATTGACCATTCGTACTTATATCCTCAAAAAACATTAATCGTGTCATTTCTGGCCAGAACTCTGGTCGATATATTTGTATGTTTAAAGTCATTTTGGCACAGATGAGAACACAAATCCACTGCAGAACAAGAGGGTGGGAAGGTACCAAGAGCCTGGACACACATGCTTGAGTACAGCTGCAATGTCTCTGATCTGAAATAACCAAACCTTATTAAGGACCTAACTTGCTTGTGTAATTTGAAGTACTTTGTGCATTTGTGTAAGTAATCTTGATTTCATTCAAAGTGCTTTGTTTGTAGCATTTTCTTCTCCATGGTCAAAATCCCCAGGGAATTTTTGCTTGGTTCATTAAGCTTGTTTGCTTGCTTTTTTAACTTTTGAGGGTTTTGGGGTTTTTTTTTAGGTAAAGGAACATTAAAAACTGTCAACCATGCACATGAAACTAAAACAGAACATATTTAATAGGGGGAAAACCTTCTACCCAATATGATAGAATGAAATAATTGAGTGGTAGCAAGACCTCAACCATTTCTGCCAGCTCCTGACACTGACTTGGATGACTGTTTAGGAAAGAGCTTGCAAATCCAAGACTGAGAGAAGCTACAGCTGTAATATATTACACATTCACTGTAAATTAAGACTAGTACCACCAAAATCTGCCTAGAAGTATTCTGAAAAAGAGACGATACAATGCTAGTTTGAGAGTGATTATACTAGTGGTTGGGTAAAGCCTCTGAAATTATGCATTGGCTTCTTCTAGAAACAGAGGAAAGTCACATCAAGCTGAAACTTTCTGTAATGCTAAGCTTACCTTCAAACAGCCCAACTACTGACTTCCCCTGCTGAAACAGCCTCCTTTGCATCCCTGCGAGCCTACAAAACAAATCGTTCAGTTGCTAGCCGCTAAAATACAATCAAGCTCTTTCCAAACATGGACAAACCCAGAGATGATCTTGAGACTGGGGCTATGAAATCACTTTTTATGGCTCATACATACTTAACTAGAACATGTGCTGTGTGGAATGGGGAAGGTAGATCTTTCCTTCCAGCCTGGCCACCTAGTACACAAGCAGAATCCAACTGCTTCAATGAAGCTGTCAAATGAACAGTGCAGCTGCTCGGCATGATTCCCTGCCTTGATTACAGATCAGGAAAACGTCCTTTCAATGGTGGTGGTATCTCAGCATGTCAGCAACTCAATACAAACAGCCACAAAGGGCACCTTTGCTTGGTTAGTAGATCTGTACAACACACAGAAATTGATGCAGAGAGAACAAGCAGCAGATTTACACAACCATAAACACCCGTTAGAGCATCAGGACCAAGTATCACAGCCCTCTCAATCTCAGGGTTAATTTGTCAGAGCACAATGCTAAAACGCTTAGACATCTCTCATCCTCCCTTGGCTGTGGTCCCTTCATCAAAGAAAGAATTTGCACCAGGATTACAAGCGGGAACCATCTACTGTAACATAAAGCAGCCTGGCTGCACTGCAATGTGTCAGGTGAGCTC
>NW_009925439.1:0-13547 GCF_000696875.1 Nestor notabilis | reverse complement strand
TTGGTCGGTGGAGCTCTCCAAAAAGTATGTATTATCCATAACTGAGGGTTTCATGATCTTTGGAGTCAGTAGGCAAAAAGCAGTAAAGGTTCTAGTGACTGCATCTGCAATAGCATATTTCTGACAATTTTTCAAACCTTTTGCAAATGAAAGGATAAGAAATCAAACTGTAGGACAACCTGAACTTTCAATGTGTAGGGGTCCAGATTAGAAGTCTGTAGTCTTAGCACAAGAGGCTGAAGCAGCTGATTTGCTTAACAAGTGTCGTGGTTCAAGCCCAGCCGGCAACTTGGAACCACGCAGCCGCTCGCTCACTCCCCCCCTTTTCCTTCCTCCCCCCGCTCCCGGAGGGATGGGGAGGAGAATCGAAGGAATGTAACTCCCACGAGTTGAGATAACAGCTCTCCAGTAACTAAGGTATAATACAAACCACTACTGCTACCAGTAATAATGATAAGAGGAATAACAAGGGAAAAGGACACAACCGCTCACCACCCGCCGACCGATACCCAGCCCGACCCGAGCAGCGATCTGGCCTTCCGGGTAACTCCCCCCAGTTTATATACTGGGCATGACGTGCTGTGGTATGGAATACCCCTTTGGCCAGTTTGGGTCAGGTGTCCTGCCTCTGCTTCCTCCTGGCTTCCCCTCCTCTCTGGCAAAGCATGAGACTGAGAAAGTCCTTGGTCAGAGTAAACATTACTGAGCAACAACTAAAAACATCGGTGTTATCAGCATTGTTCCCAGACTGAAAGTCAAAAACACAGCACTGCACCAGCTACTAAGAAGGAGACAAAATGACTGCTGTAGCTGAACCCAGGACAACAAGCAATACAGATCCTAGCACACTAGATTGTTACTAAAACAACTCCCACCAAACTGACAAAGAAAACATGAATGTGCGCTCCCAAACATTTCTGAGGGGAATATAAGGAATGTGCACATCAACACATTTGGAATCACATTAACACAATTAGGAATTTTTAAAGGCATACATGACGCAGAAAACCACTGTTCCTTGCCCACAAGAAATGGTACCCCCTTCACTCTAACTATGCCATCATGCTAGATTCTATCACCAGGAAGGAGGGTGCTACTCAGTGGGGACCTATTACATGATAACAAAGCGATGAAGATAAATGATGACTTCTATTCTTGTTACAGAAATTCCACTCCTAGAAAATTAAAATGTATGATGTATAGTAAGTTCTGCCCCAGGTATTTATTATTGTAATGCTTTCTGTTGATTTATAGGTTCCGGGTTATCGATTATACAACGCAATAACTTTTTTGATTACCAAATTTCCCTAGTCTATATTCCAATACTATTCTTAGTTCCTCTCAAATTCTGAAGATGCTTTTTTATGCGGTTCCTCATAGGTAGTATCAAATACTACTTACAGTAATGGTGGTTAGGTTTTTCATGACCAATACCACTATAAAACCTATTAAGTTTGAACAAGGGCACAGAGGTAACCTAGAGTAGAATTTCTGCAGGCTTCTCCATTTCATGACAGGTTCGAGCTATATTTTAAAAGGTTGCAGCTACTATAGCTTTATAAATATATACGCATTTATACATCCACACACTCACAGCCCTTTAAGGTACAAAGCAGTTTTCTAGAAGCTGCTTTGAGAATACCTTGAAAGCTGTGGAGAAAATCAGGCCTGTCTTGTTTGCCTTGCTGCTGCCATCTGTGGCATATGCACCTAAGTTATGCTTGGCTGCATACTGTCACATGAGCACTTTGTGTCAAACTGACCTAACAACAAACAAAAGTGTCACACCAAGAAATGCTGTTAACACTGGGACACAGACTGAAGAGCATAAGAAAAATAATACATTGCCTTCCAGCCCTACTGCTACTGTAATAAGGGCATGACACATATGAGAACTGCTAAAAGACTGAATTTTATTTCTAGTCCCCAGTCATATAGCATGGTCAGGATTTAAAAAGCTATGCAAGTCATGACAACAGGAGGGCATGAGGAGGAAGCAGTGTTGTCAGCCTTTTCCAAATGAAAAAGCAGGCTACTGAAGGTAAACAAAGCCTTATCAATTAAAACCAATAAAGTGCAAACTTCATGGCAATAATAAATGACACAAGCAGGTTATGCTAGGTGTAGATGCAGCTGGATTACATTAACAACCCTTCTCCCAAAAGATATGACACAATTCAAGCTTCTCAAAGATACATTCCACGGGTGAACTGGGTCATGCGATGACACACTGTAGATTAGCACTCACTATGGCATCTCTGGATTAGGATCATGTTTGGTGTAGATACTCCTATACCCTCTGAGCAACACAGCACATTGCTCCCTCGCTTGTTTCTCACTGTCCAAGTGTCACCAAGACCTACTCATGCTCTCTGCTCAGTCATTTTCTCTCAAAACCTCCTTTTCCTGTGATCAGTATGCTGCTCCTGAGGACCTACCACCTGCATGCTTTCACAAAATCACTTAGGGTGGAGGGAACCTCATGAGGTCATCTAGCCCAATTCCAATCATTTGTGGATGCCCTGGAAGGTTTATGTTTTTTTCCCCAATAGAATTGGTTTCTCCCTCTTTGCGAAGGTTTGGATCTCTCATCCTAGTTTTGAGTCACCTCTGGCTCTGAGGGGTATAATTGGGTTTTACCCGTATTAGGGTTAATTGCATTTAGCTCTCCAAACTTCTAAGTGTTTAGGCTGATTTATTTAGATATAATACAATAATGAGCTTAAAGCACTTGTATAAGATCCACCCTAATTTCCCAAGTGACCACAATGATGTGGTTTGCTAGAAAGAATAACTTCCGACACAAAAGGATGGTCAAGAGTTGCCAACTTAGAGCTCCAGAAAACCCAAACCTTTATTCCCAGCAGCAAAAACAGCACAATGAGGCAGGGGGAGAGGGAGGCCACCAGTGGGAAAAAATTACATCTGAAGCATGCCAGACATCCAACAACTCTGTTGCTAGCCACAGGTCTTCAGCAGCAGACTGAACAAACAGCAGCAGATGGGAGGAGAAGGCAGGAGACCATAAAGAGAACTCAGGTACCAGCAGAAACGAGGGGGAAGTGGTAGACAGACCACACATGAGAGGAGAGGAGGGGAGGGACACCCATGCCACCAGCGATACTGGCATTCTTGGAAAAATCTCTATTCATGTGATACCTGTTCTGATGCCTGGAATATGAGAGGTTAGAAGGATTTTGAATCAGGAACATCAAAGAGTAGGGAAACCAAGGAATACTACACACACAACCCAGCTGTAAGCAGGGCAGACAGAAAGCAAGCACATGAAGGCAGAGACAAGCTATTGTTGCCAGAGGTACCAAGGAAGCTGGGGAGGACCAGAGTTCAGATTCCCCTGCAAAAAGTTTTCTTTTAAGCCAGGTATTAAAGGAGTCCATACCTCTATGAATGTGCCTGCCAGCCCTGGTAAATCAGCTACAGGTTCTAAACACAGGCCCAATTTATAAGCTTGGATGAGTTAAAATTAGAAATGCTTCCAAATCCTGATTTCTTTACTTTTGTAGACTTGTTTTAACTGAGTACCATTAAAAGATACTTAAGTGCCCCAAAGAATGGTTTTAGGGAGAATTCAAAGGCACCAGTTTTACTGAGTATCAGGCGTTTGATGCCCCTTTGTGTCGTTGAAAATCTCTCCCTATACTACAACAATTCCACCAATGCTCCGGATTTCCAGAGTACAGGAAGAGTTACACCCACCCCATCCTTAGCATATTAACTCAGTGTCACACAATGACTACAACATAGATAATGTTTCCTAGATTTTTTTTTTTTTTATTTCATGCTATCATCTTCTACAAAATCAAGTATGGAGATTTCTACCACTTCCTTTCAGTAGCTATTCCACAATCTAAACTAGTTCATTGTGAAAGTCTCCTTTTATCTTAAATCCTCTCTCTTTATAACATCATTATGTTATTCTGACCTCTACCTCTTTGAACATTAAATAATTCCTTCATTTTAAACCTCTAAGAATCTTCTAATAGGAGACACTTATACAACATTTTTGTCATTCCTTGGACAAGCTGTACATACACAAGTTCTTTCAGAAGCTTTCTTAGTAAGCCAGTCCTTTTTACTGTATAATCAAGTTTGCTGTTGTTCTCTTCAGAAAATATCAGTGACTTCTAGGGAGTGAAATGGAGAAACCCAGAGTGAATGTAATAACCCAGACGCAATCTCAGTCTTAAAAAACCTCAAGCTCCCAGATCTCTCACATTTCCTTATGCTTCGAACACTGACAGTGTGACAGTGTATGCTGGGATTCTTTAGATCACCACTGAACAGAGTAAACGATGCTTTCCTCAAGTCTACCCACTCCTTGAATGGGTGCTGAGCAAACTGCAGACTGTTTCAAGTTCAAGGGATATTAGCCAATGTTACAGGAAATCTTAAGAGTGCCTTTGGAACAGCTGTGGCCCAATACAAAAATGCGTGCCCAGGGAGTTATTAAAACACAAATTATTGACTTCAAACCCACAAAAGCTCCTTTGGAACCTTCCGGATCATTACACAACTGTATTTAGAGAGAGTTAGACTTTTAGCCATGGAGTCAAGGCTGGCATGTGTCAATTTCTTTTGATAGGATAAACAGTCTGGATGTTTACCACCATCTTATTATACTTAAATAAGCATTCATGCTGAGGAAGCCATAAACATTGCTCTAACAGAGATCACAACTCTAAAACTGGAGGACTTTTTCTTATTATACTCCCTCTATGTTTTCAGAGAGGGAAATCACCACTCAAATTCCACTAAAAGAGTTCTCAGTTATGGATCGCTGGCAATATTGATTGTAATGGTTCCTTTGGAAACATTACAGTCTATTGTAGCAATGTTGTTGCTGCTGCAAATATGTTAATCTGCTAAAAGCCTTGCAAACACTGTCTCCAGAAGTCTCTTTTAGTCTACTTGTCCTCTTAGATCATGACCATTGCTTTAGCAACTTGCAACAGCACAGTTGTGAGTAGCATCTGCCAAGATGGCTCAACAAAAATGTCGGTTTTCTAAAGTCACTCTTCTCTCTGGAGTCATCAGGATCACACCCCCCCCCAAAAAACATATGCACGAAAAAAGGAAAAGCAAACAAAATGTTGTTTAATGTAACAAACAATGAGATTTTTTTTGCTGTAAAATTCTTCCATGTTGAAAATGACTACAGCCCTTCGTCCCACCCAAACATGGATGTGGGCCTGGGCAACCTGATCTAGCTGAAGGTGTACCTTGTCATTACAGGGGGGTTGGACTAGATGACCTTTGAAGATCCCTTCCAATCCAAACTATTCTATGAGTCTATGGTTTAAAATGGAATGAAAAAAAAAAAAAGGGACCAAAAAAAAAAGCAAAATAAAAAAAACCAAACAAACATTTACTCCATAAGTGGGATTATAACTTGAATAACATATTTGCCACAAGCTTGTTTTAAGTTTTTAAATTTCAGTAACAGCTAGCTGACATATCTGAGTGAACATTCATAATGGGTATTTATAACGGAAAACAAGACCAGGCAAGGAAAAAATAAAAAACCCCACAAAATTAAAATACCCCTTCTTACCATATTCCTTCTCAGATTTTCCTGAGAAGAAATCTTTTGGACAAAGACCAAGATGGAAAAATTATCAACTCTTAAACATTGAGACAAAACATAGAGGAATTGAGACAAAAGATGGACAAGGGAAAAAAAGAATTAGTGCAAAATCATTTTTCACCCCTTATTCAGTTTTAGTTTAGCAGTGCAGGTAGGAGATTATGGGTAGGAGATCTGCACCTTGGCTCACAACCAGATGGGACAAAACACAGGGAACTGAAGAATCACTACATGCAAGTACAGTTTCCCATGGCAGCTATATAGAATCTCCAGCTCTTACCCACTGGTTTTAAATAACTTATAAGCTCAGCTCTGTACCTCCCTTAAGGCTCAACAGCAGCAGAGAAGTTAGCCACCTATATGGCCTGGAGGATACAGACTAGAAGAACATAAGCAAGGCAGGGGAGAGTAGGAAACCTATTTCCCACATATTATAAGCAAACAGTAGGGGAAAACCAGACATTATGACTGATTCTGATGAAGGGACATGTAGGAAACGGTGCGGTCCTCTGTGAAATCTCACTGGAGAACAAGCCATGCTGCAGGGAAAGAAGAAACCGTAAAAAAAACCCACATAAACCCAGCTAGACTCAGCCATGCTTCGTGACTACACAACTCTGACATAGCAAAAGCAATTACATAATGGTAGCAAGACCCTGTTTTCCCTTGTCACTACCCTTTGCTAATGCAGTCCTCCCCCAGCAATATGGAAAGATGGGCTTTGACAGCTACCCAGAAGAGTCACCGTCCCTCTCTCAGGGTACACAGGCTGCAGGGGCTGGGTTCTCTCTGGCACGCAGGACAGAAGCTGTCGTGCTGTCAACATCACATCTTTAACTTCAGCCAAGACTACTGCCAGGAGCAGCTGCCTAGTGAGCAGCCATCTGCACTCAGCTGCTCCTGATGGAGAGGGGCTTCCTTGGCCTCCACTCTGTCTTTCCATCCTGACCCTTCTTCACAGCACAAACCAAGGCTCTGCCCCACACCACCATACTGACACCCTCTTCATGTGTTTGCCTTTCATACATGCCCAGAGCTTCACATCATACTCATCTTCAGCTTTCCAACAAATATGCCAGGTCAAGCCCTGAGATAATACTAGCCTCAACAAGGGTTTTGTACTTGCAACATTTTAGAAGAGGACTCATTGTGAAGGTAGGAACAATGCAAATGTGATTGTCTGTTATTCACCAGTATGAATTGGTTTTGGCAATACTGAGCATATAAAGAGAGCATGGCTATTTGAACTAACCTGAACCACCAAGTTTTCCTTAAAAAAACGTTTTAGAGAATCAGCAAATCCCCAGGGACTTCAATTTATTGCAGATATTAGGTGCAACCTGGCTGTGAGAAGCACCATGTCAAGCCCATGAGAACACAGTAAAATCTTACATTCCTCTAAATGGAGTCACACCCTCACTGATTATTAAATGTGGGTACTAATTCACTCCAAAAGTTGAAGTAGCAGAGGCTGGAAACATCAGCGGTCCCACTAAGCCCAGGCAAAGCCACAGAAATCATGCTGCGTGGCAACGTCTCCTCCCAAGGGGATGTGGGCAGGTAAGGGACAGCACAAACACCAGCCAGCAGGTATCATTCCTCTCCCCACACTGTGGCTTCTTCCAGAATTCATGTTTTTAAGAGTTTAACAGACTTAAAGATGACAAGAGCCCATATTAAGATACATGGAAAGAGACAAGAGTATTAAAGAAAAAAAAAAAAAAACCACTAAGGAGGGAATATTTAATTTCTACTTATTTCCCTCCTCCCAAAAAGCCCACTGTAGAAAAACAAAAGAAATCTGTGTGAAATACCTTTTCTTGTGATAAACAATGACAAATTTTTAGAGCAGTACTTAACTTTACTGTTCTACACTTCTACTTCTGTGATGCTTTATATGCCTAATACACACTCAGCAAGACTATTTGAAGCTTTCAGCATTAAGACATTTGCAGTCCCCGAACACTACAAGTGAAGTTTTCTGTCCCTCCTTAAGAGTATTTGTATCAACTATGCACTAATGACTACATACAGGGATCACGAGATTTTTTTCTCTGGAAACCTGCATTTCCTTGTTATCTGCCAAAAATTAGGTTTCTGTTCACTTTCCATTTCTCATTCTCACCCTCTGCTGTACCATTACAAGCATCAATCACAAGTCTGCAACATTTAAGGGTTTTTTCTTCCCATGACTTTTTCCTCTTGTATTTTACAGATAAGGCAGCATGGTAGTAGTTGGCAAACAACACATTCTCCAGTATCAGGCATATTCATGACTGCTCAGCAGTGTATGGTTACACAGTGTGTAAGTGCAGCCTAGTTCTCAATGCATTGTAACTCAGCATGGTTTGGGATGGGAGCTGAATGCAGGATTCTCATACTACATCCTCCATTTTTAGGCAGGCTCTTCAAGCAGCGGACACTTCCCAAACACCTCCTCTTGGCACCACTACTAATAGGAAAAGGAAGATGCCAAATATTCAGCTCTTCTGCAGCAAGTGGATACATCATGGCAGCAATCCCTGCTCTTCAGGCCGCAACAGAAGCAGCCCAGCTCTTCAGGGCTCTCCTTCATCCAGCCCAGCTCTCCAGCAGGATCGATCACAACCCTGCCAATGCATACCACAGTGGTTACTGTTTGCATGGGTGCAGAGGCTACTTTGGAACATGCCAGAGGGCGAAGAGGATAGAACCAGTGGGAAGAAAACATAAGCTGTTGCTTCAGATATACCAAACCCTGGATCCCTCTGGCTACCGCACTGTCATAGAGTAATTGCTCACATTAGGCATTTCTAACATTGAGACACACTCCAGTACTTACCAAAATCAAACTATTATTTCAGTCTTTCTGAAAAATAAGGGCTGAAGGGTTTTGTATCTCTGTGAAACTCTGGGAGTTTTTATTAACTACGGATGATCTCTATGCTGGAGGTCCCACATTCTGAGGATTCGGTGATTCTGAGAGAAAACAGCTTGCTTCCAAGACAGAAAAAGCTGCAGATAGGTATTCACTCTGCAGTCAGCCATGCCAGTTGGCAACATTAGCATCCTCTACCCCAGCTGTCTGTTACTGCTCCTCTGGGAGAAAAGTACAGCTGGAGAAAGGGGATTTTACAGGACTCTCTAACCCATGTCACTGCAGTTAGCCAGGTTCACTCCTGAAGCTGGCCAACTCTGCCATCAGCAGACATGGGAACACTCATATGATCTCTTGCTTTGGAAAAGTTGTGGAGACAGTAACCTCTAGCTCCCAGGTGGTGACAAGCAGCTGGGAACAGTAATATTTTCAGCAGGCTCAGCTGGAACCTGAAGAAAGCATCTGTCCATAGTTTCAGTGACAGGTGGCAAGGAAAAAAAAGCATGTGTGAAGTGCATAAGCAATGTAAACCCTATTTCTATGGGAGAAAGTTAATGTGTTGTCTAGTTTTAAAGCTTTATTCTTAGCTCCTTTATTTAGTAATTTCCAGAGATGATATCATGGGCCAAAACCTGTGATCTTTCCAAAGGGATACTACATATATAGTAATATTGTCTCACTAGCATTTTAAAATAATGTTCCAGTCATGCAGCAACAGGTAATAAATAATTTACACCAAAAGAGCTATTTTAGGGGTTTTCCTTCTGCCAGCAGTTTGTGCCAGCAAGCGCCAATTCAAAGAACAGTAGTGCTGAGTCCTATCATGCATCCCACTGACAGATCAGATTGTTTCTTTGGCATACCATAGCACATCTTGTTCTCCATGAGAATATAGCACATCTTGCCTCTAGAACCCTCCCTCCTCATCAGAAATATCCAAATATTATTTATAACCATATTAAGAGTTACATACCCTAACTGGCAGAGAAAAAGCTTATCCTCTGAATGAATTCCAAGTTCCGCATTCAGATACACAAGCTCCCACATTTTCATGACTACCATGTCCTTTTTATCTTTTCCTTAAATACATGTTCCTGCGCTTGTAACCATCTGACTGCATTCTTCTGTCCACCGTCCAGCCTCCTCTTTGAGGAGCATATACACCTTCCGATGGGCATACACTTTTTTCCATTTCTGGTGCCTCTCATTACTTGATTCACAGTGTATCTTTCATCACTCTCCACTGCTGCTGGAGGTGGTTGGAAGGTGTCTCCATTACTACACCTACACTCTTTGGACAAAGATAGTCTGATGTACAGTGTTTGTTCTCAACCACAAGCAAGATCCAGAAAGACTACCAAAATACTATTTCTATAAAATATATAGAATACGGAATTTAAAGGGAGATGGGAAGGTGACAAAGTTACTGTGTAGAGGAGTGCCAGAGGAGGCCAAGTTACTCTTGTAGCCCTTTTTTATATTCTCTCACCTCAGAACACCCATTTCCTACTGCAAGTTGAAATATCTGGCTTCATGGGGACCTTCAATTTGCTTAACATTAAGCCTCCTGAGCATAGACTTAGGTCAGATAAATCTGACTCATCCAAAACCTTCAGCTCTCTCTAAGCCTCTGTTGTGATGGCTTTGTGTGCCTCTTCAATTTTCCCTGCAGTTTCATATGCAACAAGTGCTCTTACAGCAACATGATTTTCATATTTGCATAGGAAAATGGCTACACTGACTTTCATCTCCACCAAGCTCCTTAAGCTGTTAGTGCAGTATATTTACAAAGAAAGAACAAGAATGGCAATTGGTACTCCTCCAAGAGCCTTCTTTAAACATATTAGTTACACTTCAATCCACCCACCTGATTTGGGCTTTACCTTTAGTGTCATCCCCATTTTGCAATGGGAAAATAAAGGTATTGAAAATTTCACTGACATGTAAACAGTCACCAACAGAGGGAGGTCTGTGCTGTAGATACTCTAACTTCTGTTCTGCTGCTCTGACCAGCAGAGGAATAATTTTCCTCTCAACATATTTTGACATCATAATATCTGCTGTTGGCTAGGAAGTGCTGGCAGATGTTCACATACAGCAACACTAACATTTTGGAAGACTTCTTCCTGTTTTTTATTCATAATTCTCTCTTCCCGCAAGCTACAATTACTTCACAAATCACATTTCCAGAAAGAGAAGCCCCTGCAGCTAACTAGAGCCAGACTGCAGTGGTGTTCCAGTGCTGCCATCCACCACAACTAAGGAGCATCAGGCACCTAAAAGGCCTTAGAATTCAAGACCACAGCATCTAATCCTGTTGAAGGCAGTGGGAAGAGTTCTGTTTCTCAAGCCTTTGGGAAGATGCAGATACTTTCTGTAAAATTTGTAGAGTGACAGAGCACACAGGTACACAAAAAGCAAGTCCACATGACAGCAGATTTCAAATGGCTATAATTATTTCTAAATCAGGAACTGTGTAAGGAGCAATATAAATGTTCTTAAATGGACTATAACAGACTAAAACTACCTTTAGAGAGTAACTGCTTTTTGTGTTATACACCTTTGAAATATAAATTCCTTTGAAAATCAATTATGCAAAGAAGAATTTGTCAGAACAGCCAATTAGATGCTAAGCCCCTTGTATTGAAAAATGATGCTACATCTAATTAAGCAGTCAAAACTGACTTTTCACCTAGAAACAGAAGGAAAGAGACTACTCTGATTTAGCTGTATGTGCAATTTTCCCATCATATCTTTAATTGGCAGTTCAACCTGCCACTTTTATAATTTCTTTCTAAAACGAAGAACAGCATTTAGGCTTCCTGTATGTTTTAAGCATATGTAAAGTAAGGTTTTTCACCAGTTGAGAATGTGGTCGATCAAAAAAAAACAACATACTAAAATGTCATATATATATGCATATGGTACAGCAAAAAATTCAGTATGTGAAGAAACCAAAAGGCAAAGGATCACAAGTTAAAGCTTCCAGAGTACATTCAGATATCGTTTGAAGTCATTTGTGCCTAGGACTAAGGCTTTAGCTGGAATAAGGAAAAAAAACACATAGGCAAAACATAAATTTAAAGTCAGCATGTACATATACTTGAAATTCACACACTGCAAGTACATACATTAAGAGGCATATATTGCAGCAATGTTCCTACAGCACAGGCTCTAGCAGCAGAGCAAAAGTAACTAAGTGGACCCAGCGGTCTGATCAAGGAAGTGCCTCCATTTCTAAATGCAAGTTTGAAAATGAAAAGTCTGTCTGCTCAGTAAGGACATCATGTACTATAAGAAAATCAGCAGCCACTGTATACAGTAGCAGGAAAAATATCTCCAGTCCTGCAGGAGGGCGCTGAAGACTTCCCCAAGGGATACCGAGTGACTTCAACCACCATGTCAACCCAAGTGGTTTTTTTGTTGTTATTCCCCCAATTATTCTCAATTAAATAAAAGGTTGGCGTGAAAATGTAAAACTGCCATCTCCTTTGTTACAACTAAACTGCTAAATCAATCGGGAACTATGCACACTCATAATTGCAAAGAGAGAGGGAACAACTTGCAGAAAATTCTTTAGTAACCCAGTAATTTCTTTGTTTTGTTTTGTGTTAACACTGGGAAAATACACAATAAAAAGGTCTTATTCTTACAAACCTCTAATCCTGTTACCACTGAAGTCAAAGGGTGTTTGACTTCCCCATCACCCCAACCCATTAGAGCACAGTAACGCCTAAACTCAGAGCTATACCTTAAAAGTCACTGCTATTTTAGGACACAAACGCCACAGCCACACAAACGTGTTGGATTTCAAGCAGCCAGAGGGCTCTACTCTGCAGCCACAAGCCCCTCACGGACATTTAAAACCGGCACGTGTCAATGTTTCTGAACGCATACGCGTATGCACCTCCACATTAATGCTCAGAGTGACACACGCTGGCTGCACCGGGGAAGAACACCGCTACAGAGGTCACCTTAAAAAAAAAAAAAAAAAAAAAAAAAAAAATTTTTTACCCACAAAAGAGCCCCCAAAAAAAAAAAAAAAAAAAAAAAAAAAAAAGCCTTTGGCAACTATTAGCTTCTGATAAATTAGCTCATTAATGCAAACATGAGAAAGAAATTCCCTTTCCAGATCTTATCTCGCTTGAATTACAACTCCTCTGTATGGCAAACACTGCCTCTTGCCTGTTGCGCTGGAAATGCTTTCAGATCTGAGCTGAAACTCCTGGCATAACACAGAAGCCAGCAATCAAGTCTCCCTATTTTAAAACTACAGGTTGATGCAGAGATTTGCTCTTGCTTCATCAGATGTTGAGCCGTTTTCCTTGTCTTGTTACATTTCTAAGGGGCATTTCATCATCTTTCAGAGAAGACACTTGCTTCCAAAGGCCATTTTGAGGCTTTTTAAAAATTAAGACAGAGGGGTTTTTTCCTGAAGATGTTCTTTACTCCAGTTTCACTTAACATATCAGTATGTTATTAAATTTTAATTCAACAATACACGTAGAACAAGCAAGTGTACACAATGTAATATATGCCAATAAATTCAGCTAGCCAGCAAGTTATTTTGCAGTCCCTTACGAGTTACAATATAAGGAAATTTAATTATTTTTTTAATAAACCTCCAAAATGTATCTTTGAAAGATGGAAGACGACTACTATTTTATTTCTATTCCCAATATGAGCAAAAAAAACCAATCCCAAGCACTGAGAGAGACTAAAACTCATTCTTTGTTTCTCATGAGGGGCAGGACATGGAGGCTCACAAGGGGCACTTTCCCCGTGATAAAAAAGGGTATTCTGATTTTCAGCCATCTGCCTCTTTCCTCCGGGGCACTTCATTTCAGCGTTTTGCTCGATTCACATGAAACTTTCAGTGAGCAGCTCCTTAGCTGGAACTGGGGTATGTTTAGCGTTTCCCAAGTAAAGCAGTCAAGAGTGGGTGGTGCTATTATTCATCACTGCACCCCACGACTCACAAAATAAGCCATCTGCTATCCCCGTTCCTGCTGTACTTTAATTAAGCGTCTACCAGTCAAAGAAAAAAGAAAGGGGGAGGGGGGAGGTGAGAGAAAAAAAAAAAAA
>NW_009925438.1:0-854 GCF_000696875.1 Nestor notabilis | reverse complement strand
AGGCTCTGGGACGCTGAGCTTCCCCCCGCTCTGCTGTTGAAGGCGTCTTCTCGGGAGATACCTCGGCAATGACTGCCATGACTGTTTATAATATTCAGTCTTCTTGTGGGAAGCAGACTGTCCTTGTGTTTTAAACCAACTAATGACATCAGTACACTAGAGTAGCATGCAAATACTAAGAATTAGGTCCATACAAATTTTGTAGCTTACATTTCTCCCGAAATTGCAGGAATAAGTTGTACAATTTGAATGTTATTCTTGGAACTGTGTATTAACAAAAGTTTGAATAATAATGGAATACTTGCCTCGAGAATATTGCATTCTGTCACCACTTTCTCCTACTGCAGGGAATTTACAGGCTTCTGAACTTTGTCTCAGTATTTGAATCAAGAGGAAGTAAGATAGGCGTCAGGAACTGGGGCCCTTTTGCAGACAGATATTTGAAGTAGCATTTTTTTCTGAACTGAGATAGATCAATAATAGCATAAGATGCAGAAATAGCTAGAAGAACATAAACTGACACAAACTAAAATCTGGAAAGTTAAACTAGTACACAAAGATTTTACAAATAGATCTCAGTGATGACTTGCAGCAACAGATGAAACCTTAGTGAAACTTGCTATTTGAAAATGATTCTTAGATGCTTTTAAAAGGATATGAATCTGTAGTCCAGCTTGCACTTACATCTAATGTTCTGCTTCCAGTCCCACTGACAGCCTAAGCCCAAGCACTCTTTATGTTCCAACTCTGGAAAAACTGTTGTGGTGCAGAGGCCTGTGAAAGTCCTTGTTTTTCTCTGCAGTATTGCAGGGGGGTTCTGTCAGGGTTATTTTAAGTTTGCCAGCAAGGCTTTG
>NW_009925437.1:637-887 GCF_000696875.1 Nestor notabilis | reverse complement strand
GATTAATGTAACATAATGCGATTAGCGCCGCGCTGAGCCGCCTCCAGATGGAAAAGTGCGGGCTCCCCTCAACCCCCCATGTATTTTTGAACAGATGAGTTACAAAAACTGGTCCTGGAGCAAATGGAGCTGAGGAAAAAGCTGGAGAGGGACTTCCAGAGCCTGAAAGGTATCGGAAACCCCCCTCCTGCCCCGCCGGGGAGCGGGCCCGGCGCCGGGGGCGGCCCCGACCCCCAACCGCGCCCCCCCA
>NW_009925437.1:0-516 GCF_000696875.1 Nestor notabilis | reverse complement strand
TTTCGTTTTTCGTTTTCTTTCCTTTGTTTTCCCTTTTTCTTTCCTTTATTTTCCCTTTTTCTTTTATTTACCTTTTCCCTTTTTATTTTCTTTCCCTTTTTCTTTTATTTTCTTTTATCCCCCTTTCCTTTTCTTTCTCTCCTCTTGTACTTTTTCTCTTCCTTCTCTTTTCTCTTCCTTCTCTTTTCTCTTCCTTCTCTTTTCTCCTTTCGTGCACTCCTCCTCAGCATTTCGAGCCTCCCCGCAAACGGCTACCAGGCCTTTTCCCCGCAAACGGCTACGAGGCATCATCACACGGGAACGAACGAATCTTCCCTCTCAAAGCAATTTCCACTCGGGCTGAATTAAAATCCGAGGCGTAAAATCACTCGGGGAGCTGAGCCCGACTCCCCGTCCCCCGTCCCGTGTCCCCCCCTTTCCCCTTCCATCCCCGACGGGGCGGGCGTGCTACGATGCTTTCCCCCATCCCAGACACGCTGTGCAACGAGCTGGACCAGGAGAGGAAAGCGCGCTACG
>NW_009925436.1:0-5764 GCF_000696875.1 Nestor notabilis | reverse complement strand
TATATATATATACACTAAATAGCATGTATTTATTTACTATATATATAGCAAGTATACTAACTACACAATGAAACATAAGCAACGATAATGCTTTAAAGAAATCTTTCATTCATATTTAACCAGAGCTTTCCTGTAGGAATTGCCCTGTAACAGTGGGATTACTTATTTAGGAGTCCAGCCTGCACAGGATCGATGGATGGTGAACTCAGTGCTGAACACACTTCGCTCCACACCTATCACCTCTTTGGGTGACCTGACATGGGAGCCCTGACATCTGCATTTCCTCACACCCAGCTATGTGGAAGTGATAGTGCTGCCCTGATACTTACTCAGGAGACAGCAACTCAACCATCTTCTCTTTCATTACAATTTCAGCATGAATTCTCTTTACCTTTAGGTACTGCAATAGTTTGCTACCCCTTCTTTTCACAACAGAGGTAGGTACTGTGAATCCTACCTGTTTGTCACCCACCATAGGAACACCACCAAAGTCAAGTCCAGTGTTTAGTCCAAAACATCACAACGAAAGCAAAAAATAGCTTTTAAATGCAATTCACATTTTAGCTTCCAAACTAGAGGAAACTGAAAAGAAAGAAAAGGCCACTTCTCTATAGCCTACATGAGCGAAGGCACACAGTGATTAAACCTGAAATTAAAGACAACTCCTCTTTTGTCAGCCACTGTCACTAACAGATAAGCAAGTTTCAGCACAGAGCTCTGCCCATCAGCAGGGTTTTTTCCTGTTTGCTTGTTTTCATCCCAGTTGTGCTTTTAGGCCAGGGATTTCAAAACCATCATGGAAGCAGCATGTCATTAGTACCTGGTAAACCATGACAACTTGCCATTGGGTTTGCCCTTGAATGCTAGAATACAGTACTCATAGAACATCCAGATTAAAAATAAGAGCTGAAAAAAGGCAAAGAGTGTTTCCTAACCAAAGCTTCTGTAGTGCAACTTTATGTTTACTTCATTTAAAACACGTAAGCCTCAACTTTCATAGACCTCCTGCAAGGTACTCATCAGGTTCACAGTGCACAGGGAAACAGCCAGAACTGAATGTTCACTTCTAGGCATCTAAGCAAAGTGACACTACCATCAAACACACAGGTAAACACTTGCAGCTGAGTGGAAGCTACATCTGAACAAATGAAAGGAAGAAAGATTACACCTTAAAGAGTCATAAACTTGGATCAGGAGCTACATGGAGAGTTCTTAAATGGATGTTAAAGACCAAACAGTGCCAGGATAAAAGATTAACAGCAGCAGACAAGACACAGGTCATTAGGATTTCTCAGGTTTGGGAGGTTGAGCTTTTTTTCATGTTTCATTGCCAAGGCTCTTCTAAGAATCAAGAGAAACACTGTCACATACTGCAAAAGAATCTGTACTGAATAATTCCATTAAAGAAAGGAAAACAAAACAAAACCCAAACCAAATACACAAAAGAAAACCAACAACAAAACAAAAATCCCTCCCTACTCTCGAGCACCCAGTAAGTCACAAAAACGACTACAGCACTGTAAGCCTTTTGCACCTACATAACTGGTTGAGATTTAACACAAAACACTGAAGGAAGAGCATATGATATGTGTCTGCACAAATCCCCCCAAAAAACACACACGCACATGCAAATCCCAAACACCACCACCACCAAAACTGCCTTAAAAATCCTGTAGAACAGGAGCTGAAGTTTTGGCTTCCACTGACTTGCCAGTCAATTAATGCTGGCAGAATCTACATAGATGTTTTAATCTTCAAAATGCCTTAAACTAGTACGAAACTCAGCACAGGTTACACAGCAGAGAGAACATTAAGAGCAGAAATCTAGGATGCTTGTTGAAAACAAACACACGCAAACCCGCAACCAAATAAAAACCAACAATAAAAACCCACAAAGCACAAGCCCAGAAGAATTTAGTGAAGAAATGCCTTGCAAAATTTCTCCTAGAGCTACTGTGCATCCTAATGTTAGTAACAATCCTTTGAGCGTTCAAGCTGCTCAGACCTGAGCAGGTAGAAAGGAATTAGGGAGCATATCTAACAGCCCAAAATGCACACACATATACATGTGTGTGTGTTTATAGTCATGCAGACCCAAGAACTCAATATGCTACTCTTTCAGGGGACAAAAAGCAAACCACAGGCCAAATTCAGTATTTATAGTAGCCCATATTATCACTCACCACTCTGTGATATATCCTATTTTAAGAAAACCCCAGGGAACAGTTCATCTGAAAGAGTATCAAGCTAGTCCCGAGTTTTGGCACGTTACAAGATGACTGAATAGGCTGCAAAACATGCTGCATTAATAATAATATGCACAGCTCATGTTTTCCACCCTTCCTACAACTCTCAATTCAGGTGCCTCGTGCTAGTCCTGTTTATATCCAGTTTTCATACCATTTTACAGCTATACTGACTTCATTACAGGTATCACTGAAGTACATAGGAAACATTTGTAGACAGAACACTCGAAAAAAGGATAGAGCAAGCTGCTGGAATTTTCAGCACAGTAATACTTACTTCCTATGTTCCACCAGCTCACAATACCATACTCTGAGTAGCCAAGTACTGCGTTCACAATAGAGCTCCCACAGTTAAATTAGAACTTCAGAAGTTTTAAGTCTTCAAACCCTAATAGATCATAAAGCAGCTCTCTCACCAGAGAGTGAAGCTCACTTGGAATAACACGAGCATCACACACTCAAAGAACTCATCCCTGAAGAGGATATTTACAACAATAACAAAAATCCAACACTGCTGAAAAATATATTATGGATAGAAAAAGTAATTTCACATTCTAGAAGTCCTGGAGACCAGTAGTGCAAAGATAGGAATTACTGGCAAACTGGCCTTCAATAAACCAAGACAGACTCCTGCTTTACACTGCCTCCACAGCAACACAAGCACAGGAGAGATACTGCCTGGGTACAGATTTCACTCCAACTTCATCCTGAGGGTGGACCAGAGGGTCAAAGACCCTTGGCATGCAGAAGGATGGAATAAAGGAGAGGGAAAAAGCATACAAGAAAACAACAGCAAAATACTTTGGTTTGTATAATGAACTATACTTAAGACAGGTGAGGGGAGGCACACAGAAGGGAACAGAAGTCCACGAGTGTTCATTCCAGCATTTCCACTCTCTCTGCATCCTCTGCGTGCACTTTTCAACTGCTATACTCTATATACCTTTTCTTCCTATTTCACAGCAAAGCTGTTCTGGGACAGAAAGTGCTTTTTTGACTGTGAACAAAGAAAGCCTCTATGACAACTGCTAATCAGCACATCACTATATCAGCTATATTCCAGTAAGAAGTTGAACTGGCAGTCAAAGAAAAACATGAAAATTAAGAGATGATCTCAACTTTGCTTTGCAAACCCACCTCACCTTACAATGAGGAGGCTCACATCCTATGCTTTACAAACATAACCAGAGCAAGCCTATTCCCATATATTCAATCCTGCTGTACAAGAGCATTAAGAGGTAAATCACCCACAACAGTTCATTCACAGTTTTCAGGTACAAGTACAAACCTACCATGCTTCCTCTGATGACACTTAGAATTTCAGACACAGTAGAATCCTAAATGCATATTAATCATTTCTAACTTTCAAGATGTAAGTTAAACAAATCATGGACCTCAAATTGTGACCCTGTACTGATCCATTTCATCAATGACAAGAAAATGTCCACGCAAACTGGGTCTTACCTTATCCTTTTCATGGGGAAGGAGACACACTGGAGGGAGACAGGAAAGAGACTCAAAGCTCTCCTTCCCGTCAGCGTTAGTGGTTGCTTTAGTGTTGAGTTGGTACAGAGGTCCATCTTTAAGAAGCCTACCATGGCCAACAGCACGTTTGACAGCTAAGCGTAATTGCTGGTGAAAAATGGAGGCAGCGCTGCCTCCAAATAATGCAGACACATCTTTCTGCCCTTTCAGAAAGCGCTCAATGTTCTTCAAGGATGAGCCACTAGACTCAGCCAAGCCCTCAATTGCCCGTTTGATAAGTTTATTCCAGTCCACATTTGGTTTACCATCCAACTTGCCATGGTTCCGAGGCTTCGGAAGTGCTATTCTCCCAGGATTATCAGGATCCTTGTAGGAGTTGAGACCCTTGTTGGAGACTTTTAAAATAGTTCCATCTTTAACGCTCAACTCTAACTGTTCCAGAACAGTTTTGCGGTCCAAACCGTGTGAAGACGACACTGCATTGCATATCCTCTCCTCTGAAGGACGCTGTTTTTGCTTCTTTACCTTTTTGATTGCCTCCAAAATCCACTCTGTGTACAGCGGGTTGGCGAGTTTTACCATGGTGAAGGATTCTGTATATCCATAGAGTCGTTATCCTTTATCCCGATGCTGAACAAGTCTCACACGATGAGAAAACAGATTCTCGAGTGATGGGAACCAGCTAACCATAGCATACACGTTTTCTGTTCTGAATTACTCCTCCTTTCTCAAACATTATTTGTTTTCACACTGAAGACAGAAAAGCAAAACAGTTAGAAATTTCCTCATTCCTTCCAATAAATCCCATAACAACTTCAGATAGAAGTGTTTTCACACAGGTATAAAGATTTCAGCATATCTCACCTCAGCTTCTGGTCTGCACGCTCACACTCGGAAGAACTGTAACATTAGGCCTGGAAGAAGACAAGGAGAGAGATATTGCCAGTGGAAATAAAAAAGAGGAAAGCAAATTAGCAGCCAACATTAATACACACAAAGCAGACTTTTAATCCACTACTACAGGTCTGAAACCCTGAAGTAATACTTAAGGTTTTATCTTCACCACTAATAGAAGCATGCTTTTACACTGAAATAATTCATACAACTTAGAGAAAAAAAACCTGCCCTTTTTAGTTTAATCTGTAGGTCTGTAGAAATTCTATACCAAGTGTTTTATCATTGCTGAGCACAACACAAATGAACATTCGAGGGCCAGGGGAGGCACACAACAAAGATCTTAAAAAAGCAGCAGCTCTCTTCATTTTTGCACAGGGAAGACACTGCCTGAAACTTCAACAGAAAGCAGTAGGAATGCCCAAGAACCCTGAGCAAACAGCAAGAAACTTTCAGAGCTCTTCCAGGAGCATAATCATAGGTCTGATTCCCTCCTGCTAAGAAAAGCAATGAGAGTTGTTCCAACAAGGGGGAAAAAAAAAAAGTGAAGAAATGCATCTAGAGATTGTAATTAAATGTTCCACTTTCAGAGACCACAGAAAAGAAGAATACAACATTATAATCTTCAGTATAGATGAGGTACACTGAAAACACTTGAGGACTAAGTAACAGGTGACCCTACACAATGAAGAAGGAATGCTTATGGCACTGATAATTAAATATGCAGATGGAGGGTGCAAAGCTCTTCACAGCCTTGAGATGTCTTTGACAAAGACTTTTCCCAAGTGCGATAACAGTACGTTGTGCTGAAGTTCTACTGCAAAAGTACACTAACCGAGAAGGATTCACGAACCGTCTATCACAAGGAATACCGATTTTCTGCAAGGGAAGTTTTAGCCACAAGCTACTCATCGGCACAGTCCCCCCCATTCTGCTTTCTAGTAAGTACCGAAGAATTTATCACCGCGCAGCACACGCCTGCATGCAGACACCGGCCCCCGCCGCACAGCTCCACGCAGCCAGCCCCGGGAACACTCTACACAACTACCGTTTAGACCAGCAAGGACGCGGCGCTCGCCCCGCGGACAAGCGCTGCGAAGGGACTCGCGGTGCGCCCGGGACCCCGGGCCAGGGAGGAG
>NW_009925435.1:6066-8279 GCF_000696875.1 Nestor notabilis | reverse complement strand
AATATAAATATTAATAAATTAAATAGTTATTACCAAAAGGCCCTGTGTTCAATGCAATTATTGGCTATTGTGTCTTACTTAACACATAATCATGGAGAACAGCTCCAAAGAATATTAAAAAGTACATTCTGCATTCTCGGGGGTTTTTTTTCTTCTTTAAATAAACATACTGAGGTTCTTTAAATAGTCCTCTCTGCACAAAGCGTAAGTGCAACAAAAGATGTGCAAAGGCTGCAAAACACAACAGAGCACCAGAAAAAACAGATTAAACACTTGAGTGAATGAGTCTTTATCTCCTGACCCCAATGTTCTAATAGGGTATTAAAGTCCTCTCACCTCACTCATAAGCTCTCCTCCAAAAGCTAGTAAAACAAAAGGCTTTTGAGCACTTTCTAGAAATCACTAGGGTTGTCAAAATAAAGGAGGGGGTATATACACCTTGCTTGTTCCCCTTTCCCAGCTGAATGTAGGCAGACTTTAAGTGTCCCTGCAAGACTTGGGTATGACAGTGTCTCCCACAGGAGACACTGTCCCACAGCCATGCCCACACTACATAGGTAAGAACAAACATACTGAATTACACATGGCCTGGAAGCTGATGCAAATCTCTGAGCTGCAATTCATCCAAGTTAGCAAAAAAGGCCACTGGTGTCGTGATACTGCCTGTGTATTTGCCATGCTACTTCCCAGTCTATATGCTTTCCCTGTCTTTTTTCTGGGCTAAATGTCAGCCTCCCTGTCCTCATCCCAGTTAAATATTAGGTGAGTTGTATAAGGATGTTCTGTAATGCTTGTTTTACTCTTTTATGTCTCTGCAGAAACCTTTTTCATAATTTTGCCCATTCTTGCAAGACTAGCATTTGACTTGCTTTTATAAATGCCCTTTGTTCTGGACTTAAATCCCTTTCTGGTCCTTCTATGTTTTAGGAAAAACTTGCAAACATATCCCAGGCAAAAGACAAAACCAGAATCAGAAAGCAAGCAAAAGGAAGCCTGAATTTACTTTAAGAACATCTCATGATTTTTTTATTCAGTCTCATGATTAGCTAGGAACAGGCTGACTCATGACATTTGAGTGCCCTGGCTCAGCAATACTGTTTTCACTGTCAGAATGCCTGTGTACATCCCCCAGTCCCTGCGCTCCTTCACATCACCCTCAGCTGATTTGCATCGCTGAGGAAATAAATTATTACAAAAGTTCAAGGAGAGTATTTAAAAAATAACTTGGATCTAAAGAACGTGATTCGGAGAGGTCTCTCCTGTACTGGCTGGCTTCTGTACCTAAAGGTTTCCCTTCAAATTTCCGGTCATAGATCTACACTGTAAAGAGGCATCATGAAAATAGATGTGCTTTTCCTAAAAGGGCTGGCTCAGAGACTTTCTTTTCTCACTTTTCATCAGCGATGAATCCTTTTAGGACAACTTTGTAGCAACCATGTTAAACAAGCAAACAAGTTTTCCAAGTTTTTTCCCTCACTTGACTCTACAGGACTGGAAGTGAGCTTGTTGGTCTCTATCTTCCCTTCCATTTCTTAGCTTGTGTTGATTTGTTACAATGTCAGTGACACAATGCTTTGTGCTAATCTTTCTTTCTTAATTATCTTTATGTTAGGCTCTGAAACACATGACTTACCTTCCTGAATGCATTCCACACTCATCTGCTCCAAAGCAACAGGAAAATATGAAATGTATTTGCCACTATTTTTATATCTACCTAATGTAAAACATCCTCAGTTACTGGTTCAAATGTTACACATAAAATACTAAGAGGAATCCAGCAGTAATCATAAGCAGAATAGCAACCAGAGACCTAGCTTCCGGTCTGGGCATCTGTTTTACAGTATGAAATACCATCAGTTTTGAAACACAATTCTGCAGCTCACATGAATAAATCTTGACACATGAGATTAGAACCACTGAAATCAATGAATTCTTTTATTCAGCCTTAACACACATTGACTTCAATGAGGCTTGCCTAAGGACATGCAGTGTTTGTTCCAGTGGTCCAGCTTGTTTGAGTGCAAACTGCAAGACTGGGTTTACAGCTTGCCTTTCATGCAAATGGTAGTCAGGATTCTTCTTAAACCTAGGAGATCTTTATTTTCATCAAAGCCAGATCTGGGCTCAGTACACCAACAAAGCAGTAAAATTAGATTTTTTTGCTGCAGAATGACAAGAATTATTAATAAAATAATAGCAGAACAAGAGAGAAA
>NW_009925435.1:2611-6035 GCF_000696875.1 Nestor notabilis | reverse complement strand
CAGCAGGAGCAGAGTAAGAAGAATAACATTTTCATTAGCCACATGTTCGAGGGAAAAATTTGTATTTGGGCCCAGTCTTTAACACCTTAGAAATATCATATTCTCACTGAGCTCAGGAGGAATTCAGTGAGCACAAATATGGGATGGATGTCTTGAGAAGATGCAGCTACACAGGAGAGCTGCAGAAAAAACATGGGTAAAGGTGTTAAACAGGACATCACAAAAGAAACTCTTTAAACCAAGGTCACCAAACTCTTGCAATATAGAAGTTTGCACTTCTCAGGTCTGCACTCAGCTTTGGGAAATTAAAGAATTACAGTAATATGTCCACTCTAATCAAGAAATGCTTTAGAAAATGTATCCTGTTTCTTACCTTAGTTATAATCTGAAGGCATCTGAATATCTGAACAAGGAATCATAAAACACATTGAGTTGGAAGGGAGATTTAAGGGTCCTTTTAAAGCAGGGACATCTTCTAGCAAATATTCTTCATCTGGTTCTAATCCACAGTTCCTATATCAGAGCAAAAGAAGCCCTCAAGCTTATCCTATAGAGAGGGTATGTCTAATTCTAGCCTCAAGATGGACTAAAAAATGCAGTATAAAAGGTTCCCCGTTCAAGCTAACATGCTGTCAGAGCTTTGTCTCTACTAGATGACTAGACTGTGACTCATACTACAGCTCAGCTACAGGAGTCTGAGCAAACACACCATTACTGACACACCCGGATGCAAAACACACCAGAGCTTGGAATTCAAACAGCAAGCAGGAAGCTCAGATACTTCTTTTGTGGAAATATGAAGATGGGGCAATGGAGATAAAATGCCAACATCCCTCCACCAATCAGTGGATGGGACCAGGAGGTGTTTGGGAAAGGAAGGAGGCAGCAACATGCTGTTGAAGGAAGTTGCTACTTAATCTTAGGAACAATGGGCATCTGGGAAGAAAATGTGACCCCAAGAGGTCCATCTGAAACTTAGTGCCTCCTTACCCCCTCTTTCTCATGGCTGGGACTTCAAGTCACAAATCCAGCTCAAAACTCTGTTATACTATGTATGTGTAATGAAAATCTAACAACCATCTAAGCCTGACTCAGTTAATAAAAAACTTGATACCACCTTGATAGAGATTTTAATTTCAGCGAAAACAATGCTGATTGTTAATATATTTTAGTAATCCTCAGTCAGGTTGAAGCCCAGACTTCAGAGGCAAAAGTGAAGCTATAATGGAGTGAACCAGCTTGGAGGGTTACCTTTGCTACAACTCAAAAGCAAAAAGAAAACACTAATGTGAAAACTACAGATATAAAACTATACCCTCCAGAATGGATATGTCCTATCAGCAGCACAGGCAAATATTTTTTTAAATATATACATGCAAAGATGTTTTAAAAAATCCTGGCAAGGTATCCTAGGACACCAAGGACAAAACACTGTGATGAAATCTACAGCTGAACAAGAATAATTTGCTCTGCCAAACCAGCCAGTTAATCTAATTTACCATTTAAAATAACATTCAACCTCCTGTATATTGACATTATATTTCTTTCTTACCATATAGACAATCGTGTATACTGACGTATTTATCTCTCATCACACAGACAATTGGTAAACAGTGAATACATGGTATTTATATATCTGCATATGTCTACATATGTATACACACGCATATGTAAATACCGATACACACATACTCACACTTACATGCACACACCCACATGCTTAAATGTAAGGTCTAAGGTACTAAGTTTAACTTTAATAATTCAAATCTGGCTTCTAAACACAAGCACACACTGTAGCACACAACTGTGTGCATTGAATCAGCTCCCAGAGGAGCAGCGGCTGGGCAAGCAGTTTCCTTAGTTCATTATAATCACTGCTTCCAATCTCTTGTTAAGAGAGAAACTCTATCACCAGGATTCTTTAGAAACCTGAGGCCAGCATCTCTTCATTTAAACTGGATCACTTTGCTGAAGTGAGAGATATAACTGAGAGGGCAGTGTTTGTAGGAAGACCACTTAAACCCAGCAATTTTTAATGTATTTTTTTTAAGCCTTAATAAAGTTTAAGCTCCCACCATATCTCTGTTAGCACTAACCAATCTTACACCAACAGGTTCAGTTTCAATTAAACAAACTTCTTTTTCCGTAGCGTAAAAACACAGGGACTAAAAATAAACCTGTTACAAAATATGCATTTTGTTTATACATATTTACACAGACCTCAGATCTGAATAGATGCAGTACCAGAAGGATAAAGCCATCTGATGCAGAAGATCAGTAAAGCAATCTGTAGGCTCTACAGGGGCCAGAAAAGAAACATTTGTACGGTGGCAAACAACATTATGCAAGACATGCATGTGCTTTAGTTGTGATGGAGAAATAGTTGCATAAGTTGTGTATTTGGAGCGACTGGATTTTGTTCATGCCTGCACACAAAAGAAGAAAGTAGCTTCTCTCCTTTACGTATTTACTAAGATTTCAAAGCTCAGGGTTACATTCTTCCTACTTAACTGTTTTGGAATTTTTCCCCCTCTCCCTCCTTTTTTTCCATCTTTTCCCTTCACGCCCCTCCCTCCTTTTTTCCATTTTTTTTTTTTTTTTTTTTAACGTGTCTCTGGAGTTTGATTTTGGAGGCAGCAAGTTCCCCTTTATTTTTATTTTCCATTATCTGCTCCTTGCAGCCCTGCCCCTCCTGCACGCTCAACGCACATGATGTGTCAGCAAAGGGAATATGTGGGTTGGTTTTTTCTCCCTCACAGAAGAGGAATGTGATGGGGGAGGAAGAAGGGTGGAAAAGCCCTTCTCCCCACCCCTCCTCCTCCTCCTCTGTAGAGCCTGCTGGGAAACGTAGTGCAGCTGCAGCCGCCTTGGAACAAAAGAGAGCAGGGGCTGCTGTGCCCCTTCCCCACACAGGGACCCTGTGTGCTGTGACTTGCCAAGGGCTTTGCAGCTACGGGGCAGGTGGAGAGGAAGAGCAGACCGAAGGAGAAGTGGCTTCCTCAGACCACCCCAGCTTCATTGTTCTTGGTCAACTTGGTTGGAAAGCCTTGTGCACACACAGGGATCTCACATGTTGTGGGGGTGCTAGGGCTGGGCCAGGGGCATGCCATGGCACCCTGCTGCACGTGGTGGGGCTTGAGCGAGAGGAGTCGCTGCTCCTAGTCCTAGGGCTGCCAAGTCGGAAAACTTTTGCCCTGCTTTTAGTTTTGTATATAAGAGGTCTTTAATTTAAAACATGAGCGGGAAAAACTCTCCCTTCAGTTTGATTTCATTTTTATGCTTTCAAATTCACATCTCACCAGGACAACACAATGTCCTTCACAGCTTTCAACACACTCATTTAAATATTCCTAAATGAAAAATTAAGGGGATGTTCTTTCAACATTATTGTTGGAATTTTTAACCTACTCCCAAGTTGCACGAT
>NW_009925435.1:2135-2580 GCF_000696875.1 Nestor notabilis | reverse complement strand
ATTACCCCCTGCACGAGTACTACCACTCATCATGTCTTTATTTTCATCTCTATTTCTGTGTTTATTTTCTAGCTGGGAGGGGGAAAAAAGGAAAAAGGAAAGAAGAAAAGTGAAGTAATTTCTTCCTTTGAGCCTCCTGGGCAGGGAACTGTGGGGGTAGAAAATGCAAATTCCTGGCAGCCCTTTGGGATTTCTTTTTATTTATTTATTTTTAAGGCAATCAGGTGCTCAGCCTCGTGCCTTTACAGGAGAGGGGCATTGGCTTTTGACAGCGCAAAGGCTTTTGCTCACATGTAGCCAGGAGTTTTCGCAGCGATTCTTTCCCAGCGATTGCAGCAGACACAAGGCAGCAGCCCAGCTCTCTTTTTTTCTCGCTTTCTCTTTTGCCTTGGTAATTACTTCAAATTTCAGCTCCCCATCTCCCCCCTGTTAACGCTGGATCCAC
>NW_009925435.1:0-2104 GCF_000696875.1 Nestor notabilis | reverse complement strand
TCCTGCTGATGACTCTCTACTCTTTCCTTCCCGTACATCAGCTGTTACTTTTCATTTCATGGCTCACTAGTGAAACTCTTCAACTCTTTTTCTCTTTACACATCCAACCTGTTTTCTTCCCCAGATGCTTTTGACTTTTCGCAAGATCCCGTCTTTTATCGCACTAAAGCCGCCGGGTGTGTGTGTTTTAGCGAGGCGAAGAGGGGAGAAGGAGGAGGAGGAAGGAAGGACAGGCGACGTGCCCAGCCAGCCGGGGATGGCGGATCCGCCGGGCTGCAGGGAAAGCTGCCGGGGTAAAGGGAGGGATGCTCCGGCTTCTCCTGCCTGCCTTGCGATGGAAGGTGGGAGAAGACGGGGCTTTGTTCTAAACCCAGGGCTGGCCAAGTGTGCTCAAGTTCAGCCCTCCTCTTCCGCACCAGGACCACAGCCCTGAGCTTGCTCAGGACTGCTGCAACTCAAAGAAAGCAGACAGAAAAAAGCTCCACCTCCTCCAGGTCCACAGGAATAATTTTACACCCCCCATCCATCCTCCTGTCTCAGCCGGAGGGTGGGATGGGGTAGACAAGCAGCGCTGCTATTCATAATGTCTGGGGTACCTCTCCGGCCAGAGAGGTGGGAGCAGCAGCAGTCTTCCTTGGGTGGTTTGTTCTTTTTTTGTTTTGGTGTGTGCGTCTTTTAATAACCAAAGCAACAACCGGCAGAGTCTACATGAAAGGAATGATCAGCAGGCACTCATCGTCACCGTGTCAGGTGGGGGAAGGGAGACACATCCGACTGATTTAGTGGCTGACTGGGGAAAACAGGCTTTGACTGCGGAAAGGGGCTGTCTGGGGGGGAAGGGAGAGAGAGAAAGGGTTAAGAAAGGAGCATCTGCCGAGATGAGCAGGCAGCCCTCGAAAAGAAACTCTGCCCCGTGCTCCGTGAACAGGGCTGCAAATGTCCATGAAGCAGCTCTGCTTCCGCCTCACTGTCTAGGGGGAACCAAGCAGTGATGCCACCATGGATGTCCTGGATGTCCGGTTCAGAATAAACCACGAGGTCTGAACCTGACTTTGCTCACCAGAGCCTCATGGCCATCAGCCTCACTCAGAGCTCCTGAGAGCACCCAGCAGGCAGGGTAGGTGTGTGGGTACCACCTCCTGTTCCCACTTCTGGACTGCCCTGATTTTACATGAATTGCAAACCTTGTAATCAAAATGAGATTAAGAGTAGGATGACTCAGTTTCACATACACACACTCTAAAAACCACTGCTACCATTTTTAATACATACTTTGATACTTTTTCTGTTGTTAACTAATATCCTTAGTCTTTGTTCTCTTTCCAAGCCTGCTTCAGTGACTCATTGTCATTTAGAGATGCAAGCCAAAACCATGGACTATCCATGGACTACAGACATGGCAGTAAACCACGCTGCTTCCAGCCATGGTCTTTAGTCAGAAGAAGCATTGAACACACAACTGGGAAATCATCTCGTTATGGGTCAAAAGCCACATTGCAGTGGGGGAACAGGGAGGGTCACTGTAGTGAGATTGTGAGAGAGGGGATGTCACAAATCCATAGGGAAACTGACTTCAGTATTTCTACCATCCATGGTTTGCTGAGAGAGAGAGACTTCGGATGTCTGCCTCAAGGGGACACTTCCAAATTGAAGTGCAAAGAGTCCTTGATGCTGCCTGAGACATCCCAGGCTCAGACAGCGATGGGATTGAAGAAGTGCCTTTCTCAGAGCTTCTTGTTAACCTTAAGTAGTTTCTGCTCCACTTGCTGACTTTGGTGGATTTTATTCAGAGGCTCCCTGGCTCTTTCAGCTCATGTTGCATTTATAATCCAGCATCACATCTAAAAGGCCACAAATCCCACTCTGTAGCAGTGCTTATAGAAGTGGGGTATGGCAGCACTTCCCATCAGAGAGCTACCTTCACCACAGAGGTGGGTGCTGCACCACAGTAGCACCTCAGCTGTGAGTGACATGCTCTTTCTTTCCTGCTTCTATTCACACAGTCCTGTTTCCCACCACCACTTACAGGTATGTAGTTAGCCAGGTCAGAAAGCTGATCCATCCAACCACTACCCTCTCAGAAAAATAAATTGCTTTTCAAAGC
>NW_009925434.1:8635-11296 GCF_000696875.1 Nestor notabilis | reverse complement strand
GTTGCCGGCTGGGCTTGAACCACGACATGAAGATAATTTACAACCTTGAACACACACTGATTTGCTTGTTCTCACGACACCTTTCTCTTTTCCCCTGTCTTATTGTCTGTCTCCAAAGAAGGAAGCTTTCTACATTATTCCATATCTTAAAGCAACTACCTTGAAATCTTCAAATAAAACAAACAGAAATGTTCAGAGAAAAAGATTCATAGATCCCTTCTGTTAAAAGACTGCCAATGTATGAAACACATAGCGCCATGCCACAGAGGTGAACATCTGCAGAAGGCATGCACATGAGTGACATTACTTGATGGGAATGTTTACATTATGTCTTTCCATTATTCCCCAGCCATAAATGATGAGCCCAGCTGTCATGTGAAAAATCCCACAGCCAAAGAAGGTCAGCTTTGCCATCCAGCTGCAAAAAGCCTGTGGGTTTCTAGAGGAAAAGTAGCTGCGCACATTGTTCAGCATCTCACTGAAGCTGAGGAATGGGACAGAAGCATGACAAGGAAAGCCTCACGGGAGCTGTGACAGGTCTGGATACTTGGCCATCTTTTCCTAGAGCAGAAGTGAGCTAAAGTGACTGATTTCAAGGCAACGTAAATGATAAACCACTTTAAAAGCTTCAGTTGTTAAACATACGTCTTCATAAAGCTACTTTAATTTGATGTGAATTATTGGAGAAGTAGCCTCATAACATCCAGAGAGAAATTCAAAGTATGTGTTGTCAGCTGAATTTTCATTGCTACTTCGGTGATAAATCAGAAATCCATATCAATTCAGCTGCATATGTCACAAACCAGCAGGACTGAGATTACCATTGTGCTCTCATGCTGTGGATCAGACATCAAATTTTGTGCTTCCCCTCCCCTGAATTTGGTCAGGACAGAAACATCTCAGGCTGGGCTTTGAAGTCTGGGGTGCTATAAAAATAAGTTATAATGAATACCACAGAAAACAGGAGAGGACAGGAAGACGGTAATGTGAAATTTTTCAGCATTAGTAAAAATAGTGAGGAACTTTGTGGCTAGAAAGGTAATACTAAAGTGTCTGTCATAAGTGAGCCTTTTTCTAATAAAAATCTGTTCTTCAAAGTGCTCCAAAATCTGAATGCTTTCTTAAAATGTACCTACATTAGTGCTTCACGTTCAGCTTAGACATAGCTTTGATTCAGCTCTGCCACCTTCCTGCCAGCTGTCTCCATTTGCCTGTCATAGACCTCCATTTCTGAGTTGTTTTGGTGCTTACATGCTAAATTCCTGACAGAAGAATCTAAATGAACAGCTGTGCTCCACATGTACTTCATCATTTAATGGACATAGAGGGTTGTGACTCCACCTATGGGCTACAGTACCACACAATACCCCTCAGTGGTTTCCTAATACTCATCTACCACTGACAGGCACTTGACTGTGAAAAGATCCTGTGACAATCTGGAGCAGATCACATTTTGCAAAGGACCAAGTGCAGTGTTTCCACCTGGCTCCAACTGATCTACTAGCTCCAAATAAGACACATTTTAAACCTTTGCCCGTTTTTTACCTGGTCGACATTTTGCTGCCATATGCTTTTTGAATCTATATTTTTCACTCCCCTTTGCCCCTGTTTTTTAATTTCTTTAAATTGTCTCAGCATGTTAGTACATAGTCCTTTCTTGTAGCAGGAAATTGAAAGTGGTGCAATTTGATAAACCAAGGAAATGCACTTACTCACAAAATTTGCTTGAAGGCTGGCAAGATTTTCTTAAAAGTCAGGGTTATATGGTGGCAATATCAGAACACTGCAGGCCTCTGGTTCACTGCTAGCTGAAACAAATGGTGGTCAATACTCATTCATGTTTGGAAATAAAGAGAAGGCATTTTGCAGAAAGTCAGGAGACAACACAATTCAAGGTAACAAATTGTGTGCTCATTTGTTGGGAGGACTGTGCTGAAAATGTGCCTCCACTGGATTTTTTGTTCTCTGTTTTCCCAACCGATCCCACAGCACCATCACCAAGAGTTGGCCATCAGCACTGCTCTGGCCTCCCCATCCTTGTGCCCCACAGAAAATACTTGCAAGGACACAGCCTGGGGTGCTGCTTTACCCAACCCAAACTCCCTCTGTGGTACCTTTACCAGATCCCAATATCAAACCAGTTAGATGGAAAAGCAGCACTGATTTTCTGTTCACATTTAGTCCAGGCTGGGTAGGTGGAGAGAGAATGATTGAGGTTTCTTGTAAAATAATAGCATTGTGCTCAGAAATGCAGAGAAGTGCTTTATATCACAAAGAAAGTGATGGCAAGGGCTTTCATGTTTCTGAAAGCAATTCTCCCAAAGCCACAGAGCAGCTACCTGTGTCAAAAAACTACCCAGCCACTTCTCACCCTTTTTGAACGCCAAGCTCAGCTTCATCATCAAAAAGAGCCACAAATGTGGTGTACCATGATAAAACAGCCCTGTTTGTTAGACTTCCACAATAACTTCACACAGTGAATACCCTGTCCCTCACAGGAAGCAGTGGGAGAGTACTGTTAAAGGCAATGTTAAACTGCGATGGCTTGTCCCTTAACCAGGATTAAGCAAGATTTATAAACAGGCTTAAGGGAACATGGAACTCGCTACTGTTCCTGAATGCCTGCTGTGTGCATGCAGGGCATTCACATCTTATCCAAGA
>NW_009925434.1:0-8590 GCF_000696875.1 Nestor notabilis | reverse complement strand
AGAGCGGTTTGCAAGCATTATGAGTTTTCCCAAGCACATTCAGTCATTTTCCTTGATCTTTATTTCTTCAGTTGTGCAAATATGATGGGTGTCGTGGTTCAAGCCCAGCCGGCAACTTGGAACCACGCAGCCGCTCGCTCACTACCCCCGCCTTTTCCTTCCTCCCCCCGCTCCCGGAGGGATGGGGAGGAGAATCGAAGGAATGTAACTCCCACGAGTTGAAATAACAGCTCTCCAGTAACTAAGGTATAATACAAACCACTACTGCTACCAATAATAATGATAAGAGGAATAACAAGGGAAAAGGACACAACCGCTCACCACCCGCCGACCGATACCCAGCCCGACCCGAGCAGCGATCTGGGCCTTCCGGGTAACTCCCCCCAGTTTCTATACTGGGCATGACGTGCTGTGGTATGGAATACCCCTTTGGCCAGTTTGGGTCAGGTGTCCTGCCTCTGCTTCCTCCTGGCTTCCCCTCCTCTCTGGCAAAGCATGAGACTGAGAAAGTCCTTGGTCAGAGTAAACATTACTGAGCAACAACTAAAAACATCGGTGTTATCAGCGTTGTTCCCAGACTGAAAGTCAAAAACACAGCACTGCACCAGCTACTAAGAAGGAGACAAAATGACTGCTGTAGCTGAACCCAGGACAATGGGTTTTTTTGAAGCAGAGCTCTGCTAGTTTTTTGAGCCAATGGAAAAGGGGCTGATTTATCTGAAAACAGAGTGAGTTGCACAGTCTTTGAAAACACATGAGGATGACCAATCATATGATGAGGCAGCACAAATTGTAAGAGCCCACAGTGGCTCTCCAAATCCCAATTGCCCTGTTCCTAGGCCCCTGCAACCACAGGACAAGGTGCTATTTCCCATTCAGAGGTCTGCTGGACCACAGTAAGAATGCTGGCAGAGGGTGGTTTGCACTGGTAATCTGGAAGACAGCTATGGTAATGTGAATGTGTGTCCATGATCAAGGCATAGTAGGACCAGCACAGCACTGTGTATCACAGTCATGGCTCTGACAACCATCTCCAGTTAAAATTTGCATCATTCACTACCTCTCCACTTAACAGTACCGTAATACAGACAAGTGAGACATCATCCAGCTATCCCCTAGTAACTATTGCCAGCTCCAGGAGCAGAGTTAAGGTATTTTAACTGTATGTCCTGAATGTCAAAAGTTTGTGGCTGAAAGTATCTTTAGTTTGTTTCCTGATTTTCACAGGTGTAGATTTTGCTGAATCTGACATTTTAGAAGTCCATACTACTTAGGAACTATACCCTTACACTGATAACTAGTTTCAGCAATGTGTAGGCAAAGTAGTTTCAGCAATGTGTAGGCAAAGTAGTTTCAGCAATGTGTAGACAGACACAGAAACTGCAAAAGAGGAACTCATAACTAGCAATAACTCCACTGATCTCTGTGCATTTGGTCATTATCAGTATTACTAATGATCTGGACTGCTAATAGAGCAAGGGTTTTATGCTATAGGCCTAGGCTCTCAGCACAAAAATTTTCTTAGAAATAGAGGTAGCCTACAGGTCTAGATAGCTATATGCAGCAGTGGTAAGTGCTTCTGAAACTGTGAAAGGATAAAAAATAAATAGATGAGATATTCAGTCTTAGTAAATACTCTGATGTCACACAGCTGTAGGGTTTAAGCAGGTATAATACGACATACAAACATAAAAGAAAGCATTTTAAAAAGTACAAAGAACACTGGCAGATGGAGTTTCATTAACCAGATTTAAAAAAGACATGAAAGCAAAACTAAAAATAAGGATAAGAAACAAAAGATCGAGCTGCTCAGACCTTTCCAAGGAGCACTGAGGGTTTTGAAGTATATCCATTTAGCACACCTTGCAGGATGGAATTGTAGAAAAGAAGAAGAATAAAATGAAATGAAGGCATTGTGGAAAGAATACCTTATAAATGAAGAAGGGAAGAAGGATTTGTCGCAACCAAAAGTCAGGTGCCTGCAAGCAGCAGGGGGAAATGATAATACAAAAAGAACTCTGATCATTTCTGAACAACCAGAAAGGACTTTCAATTTAATAAAGACAGCTTCACCTAGAGAAGATACCAAGACATTCTGCAGCATTAGCAAGCATCTGGCAGCAATTCCATTACATTTGAGACAGGAACCAAATATATTACAACACTAATAACAGCTGTTGCATACATTAGGGGACAAGGGGCTAACAGAGGATCACATCACACCAAGGTGTTTTGACAATGATTGCATTTCAGTAATCAAACCACTCTATATAAAAATAAAAAGCCCAGGCAGTTTAATATTTCAGGCAGAGGATCAGTGTAAACCATATCTTCACCAGTTTTTAAGGAAGAAATACAGCACTTTTAGGTGGCATGTGAAGATAGAAAACAGAGCATTGAAAACAGGGCATAGAAAGCAGAGCACATTTTGTGCCAAGCATGGTCATCTGAGGTCCACAGTCGGGAAGCTGTCTTAGTTCACTGACTCCTCTTGTTCATTCCCCTCCCTAAATTTCACCCTACAAGCTTCCGCTAATCCCAACTTCAGGGAGAGCAGAGTCTACCTTAAAGGAATGAACACTAGCAGAAAAGTCCAGAGGAATTGAACTACTCAGCATGAAAAATTGGCTTCTTAAGAAAGGGTTCTCACCTGAGAGCTCTAATAAATGATTATAGCATTTAAGAACAATTTAGGAGAGACAAAGTATATTTTTAGAATTAATGTACAAGGAGTAAGATGCATGCCATTGATAAGCAAGACAGGAAGGCTGTACCAGAACTGCAGCACTGCAGATGTAATCTTTGCCTTGCCAGGCTTCTTTTGTTCTTTTCCCCCCAACTGTCTCTGATTCCATGGTGTTATCTATTCAACACATTCATTTCATATTAAAGAATATGTTTTCATCTACTGCAAATTCTATTTGCACATGTACAGTATGTAATCAGAAGCAGTACAGCCAAAGTTAGCATTTGAAAACCTTAGAAAAGTGAGCAAGCATTGGCTTCTGAGGCTGGACCTGATAGGCAATGTTTCTCTATACATATTCCGGCTGTTAGAAAACGTTTTCTCCCTACTCCAGAAAAACAAGCAATCACACATTTTCTCCTTCGCATGTTCAAGGCCATTTCTGGGAGGGAAATATTGAGAATGCAGCAACAGGCATGTGGCTAGCCAGGTGCTCACATGATACTGCAGCCTGTAATATTAAACAGGTAGGATAATTATTGCAGAATCGCTTCTCAATTATTTTGCCAAGAGTACTAGTAAAGTTGACAGGTTTCTTATTCAGGTAGCCCAGGATTGCTGTGGTACTTCAAAAACATATGCAGTAACAGTGCCTTTCTTCTCCTAAAAGACAAACCTGAAAAAAAAAATAAATTTCCTTTTCTTTCCAGGAACTCTATCTATTCCTTAATCCAACACAGAATTGTTTGCACTCAGTCCAGGACAAGCTAGTTGTGTATTTATTTGCTGGTGGACTTGGGAGCAAGCCCAAGGTTTATGAAGGGAAGAACTCGGTAAAATTCCAGATTTAAGCTAGAGAAAAACAACTGAAGGTTCAGTCACTAACGTGAGCTCCTCACTTCTTAAATTTTCTACATGAGAGTAGACATGCCTCAAGAAGTGATAACTTTTCCATAAGAAGTTTTCTTGCATTTCCATTTGCTATGACCCAGAAATACAAGTCACCTTAAAGGTCTGTCTTTTCACTTAAAAATAGACTAAAAATTCTTCAAAATCCTCTAATGAGTTTCCACTTTCATTTTTACATACTTTTACTAGCAATTTAGTACTATTTACTAACAGTCTCCTTTGACAGCTCTTAGCAGTATTTAAGACATATTACAGGAAGTTTGCTTATTATGCTAAGTTAACAAAAGCTGCCATATAAACCAGCGCTAAGGGCAATACTCACCTTGCATTGAACACAGGCACTCATTTGGAATGATCTTTTACCACAGGAAAAAGAAATTCTCCTTCACAGCATCGAACAAACTTGTGAAATTCTCACATATGACTCTTGCTGATATAATGACACACTCATCCTACACTGCTCTGAAAAAAAAGAAGACCCTTGAAACAGGCAACCTCCTTCCTTGTCATGTAGCCAAGCATGAGTAACAAAAGGTCCCTCTCACTAGAACACCTCAGTCATGCCAGCCTTGATCCAACAGCAGACTGTATTGCTCTCCTTGAAGTGCCCCTAAACCATCAGTACAGATTTAATGCATCTTTAGTCACAGATTTAAGTAGTTGAAGGCTTCAGATTAGAGATCTAGATTTGACAGTGCACCCATGCAAATCCAAACTGATTTTTAATGATTTCCTCACTGATGCAGAGCCAATGAAATAATGCCTGATTTGTAGCCTCTCTTACCACAAAGAAACACAAGGTTGGAAATGACTGTGTGACCTTTCATTGAAATCTGCATCTTGTTTATAAAGGGTATAGAGAGTGAAGTAAAGGTTGACCTTTTTGATTGGCATTAAGTTCTCAGCTGGGCTTTCTGCTAAGTGGCACTTCTCATGGTTGTGATACTGATATCAGCCTACTAGTTCTGGTTCTGACCCAAGCCACTTCTTTCACATAGGTCACTGAAAGGCTGTCATGTAACAACATTGGGTCACAGAAGTGGATTCATAGAAGCAACCCATAGCCTAAAGAACTTCATATTCCATTTCCAAACTACTGGGCCCACCAGGACACGTTATATTTCACATCTGTCATACATGTGATATGGCAGAAAGCAAAAAACTCAGAAAGTGATGAATCTCAGTAAAAACACTAAAGTAGTCATTTCTGATAAACTTGACTGTTTTATTAAGGCTGGAAATAGGAATGAAACTGTCCATGACAAATTTAATAAGACCACATTTCAGTTCTTACAATCTGGCTCATTCAGATAATTTTACAGACTATTTTGTCTTTTCATCTTGGTGACTCTATGCAAATTATGGTTGGAGACATGAGTGAAAAAGAATTTTGTGACCTGTTTTCTAATAGTGACTATGTCACTGATAAGCTTTGCTTAGCATTTGAAAGTGTGGGTAAACCACACACAGAAGAGCTCATCTAACCCAGTGTAAAAGTAGGGAAGGTAGAAAAACCACTTCTTACAATCAGGTTCAAAGACACATTAAGATAATTCAATAGACTTGTTAAGGGCAACAACATGGATTAGTATGGATTAGATGACAAAATTAAACCTGCTTATTCAGGGTTTGTAAAACCATCAGTCTTTTTCACACATCCTAAACTAACAAATATTAAAGATAAGCCAGTACAAAACCAATGGGGCAAATGTCATGTTTCTGAACCTCCAGAAAAGCTCCCATTAAATGAGAAATGTGTGCAAGATTCTGACTTTATAGGTCTCAGTATGTCAAATTAAATATTTGGTGCTGGGACAGCTAGAGTCTTCATTTTTGCATTAAAAGAGTAGCTTGATCATTTTTTTTTTCCCTTTTACAAAGGCTGGGAGCTTTGAATCTGAATAAGATTCAAGGTGTTTAACTATTAGCATCCCAGTTTAGAGAAAACCAGCATAGTAAGGGGAAAGCAAGAATATGTTCTTCTTAGGCATACACCTCTCCCTGAGGTCATTCAGGTTTGCTTTTGCTTTCACACTTTCAAGAATAGCCTCGAAAGCTCTCTTAAGCATCTCTGAGTCAAAACGACACATTTGTCTGAAACTCTTAAATTCAAATTTGAGGAGCTGACTGCTCCTTTGGGTCTATTGGAATCATTCTGCATTTCACTGCATAAGCTGATTATTGCTAAAAATGCCAGCAGACATTGAAAGAAGACAACAGAGGGAATGGTTGAGTACAACACAATAGGAAGCAGCAGGATGCACAGAGGTGATGCAGGACTTGGTGTGAGTCAGCAATTGAAAACAGAGAAAACATACTACTTGAAAGTAGAAAAGATTACATGTCAGAATTTAGGTTTCATCTTTCTTCTCTTTTCATGTCTGCTTCACTACTTGAGTTACCATGACTTCAATAAGAAGGGATGGTAGAGTAGTCAAAACCAAGTTGCAAAAATAGCAGGTGTTTTCTCAGAGCAAAGGGGACAGAGTACAAAAGAAAAAAACAAAATTACTATTACTTGCAGTTATGTCTAAGCAACCCACACAGCCGTTACTGGACATTATGACAGCTACAGGTTGGGCAGAGAAGAGATTCAGAGCAGCCCTGAGGAGAAGGACTTGGGGTGTTGGTTGATGAGAAGCTTAACATGAGCCAGCTTCAACATGCACTTGCAGCCCAGAAACCAACCGTATCCTGGGCTGCATTAAAAGAAGTGTAACCACCAGGTCAAAGGAGGTGATCCTGCCCCTCTACTCTGCTCTTGTGAGACCTCACCTGGAGTATTGTGTACAGTTCTGGTGTCCTCAACATAAAAAGGACATGGAGCTGTTAGAGCAAGTCCAGAGGAGGGCCACGAGGATGATAAGAGGACTGGAGCACCTCTCGTATGAAGACAGGCTGAGAAAGTTGGGGCTGTTCAGCCTGGACAAGAGAAGGTTGCGTGGAGACCTCATAGCAGCCTTCCAGTATCTGAAGGGGGCCTGTAAGGATGCTGGGGAGGGACTCTTTGTTAGGGACTGTAGTGGTAGGACAAGGGGTAATGGGTTCAAACTTAAACAGGGGAAGTTTAGATTAGATATAAGGAAGAAGTTCTTTGCTGTGAGGGTGGTGAGGCACTGGAATGGGTTGCCCAAGGAAGTTGTGAATGCTCCAGCCCTGGTGGTGTTCAAGGCCAGGTTGGATGGAGTCTTGGGTGACCTAGTTTAGTGTGAGGTGTCCCTGCTCATGGCAGGGGGGGTGGAACTAGATGATCTTAAGGTCCTTTCCAACCCAAACCATTCTATGATTCTATGATTATCCACATAATACTCTGAAGAAACATGTCTATTTTGTAAGTTGATTATTGAGCAAATTACACAGGGAACTCTAAACCAGGTGCTCTGTGGTGAAGAGTCATCATAAATAAACACAATCAGCTGATGCTCAGCAAGAAAACCCCCCATAAACAAGAAAAAAAGCCATAGAGAAATGAAAGGCAAATTTCAAGGACCTCTATATGAAAGCAGTTCAGAGCCAGTGAACCTCTGAACTATATGAGGTGATGGCAAGGACCCTCAAGAAGACAAGCTATTGGTGGACTAATGCATACAATCCCAGTCTGGGATGTTTGGGCTCAGGATTGCAAATACTGGTCCAGTGCTGTTCCAGTGAAGCTCTTTTTTCTCATGACAAATTGACATTTGTCACCCAGGACTCAACTGAGATATTCTGGATCTATAATTTAAGATGTGCCTTCCCTTTCCCTCTGACTATGTCTAGCACAAAAAGGCATAAATCATTAAAGATTAACGCTCTTTTTTCAATGCTGCCTTCCTATCATTTTTGCCACCAGGCCTGTAGTACTCCAGAGCAGAAGGCAACTGTAATGAACTCTAGCGGCTCCTGCATTTGACTTTCAGAAACAGGAAGGTGAGTGGGCACACAGATGTATTTTCAGACCAAGTAATGCTATGGAGCCTTTGACAATGGCACTGTGCACCTAAACCACACAAAATTCAGAACTGATCATCACAACATCCAGTCTGTCCTCCACAGTTATCTCCCCTTTCAGTCAGGCAGCTGACTGCACTCTCAGACCCTTCAGGACTGCAGGGACTACCTGGAGCAGCATAGTTACTGCCAACCACCATATCATTTAGGACCATACCAGTTATCTGGCACCTGGCACAATGCACTGGAGTGATATTTAAAGCTCACACAGACTGCAGTGCACTGGTGGGAAGAAGATTCACCTCTGGCCTTATAAAAGTATACTAGTAGTGTGGATGCTGTCAGTGTAGCAAGCATACATTTGTCCTGGGGAGACCGCCACAGGAGGTGTCTGTCAGCTTTCACATCTTAATAATCGTTGCCAATTTGGCCATGGGTACATGATCTGATTAAGTGTCTCAAAGATTTTGGCTAGTTAACAGTAAAAATTAGCAGTATTTTTCAATTTTCAACTGAAATTGAAATAAATGTTCAATTTTAGAGTAGAAAGTTTTGACAAAACTGATTTTTTATGTTTCTTTCATGTGAAATTTCAAACACTGGAACTTGTTGATGAGTGGGCACTTGCCAGAGGAAACACATCCAGTTGGGTACAACTGAGGTCAGTTTAACACAGACATACCTAAAGATAGCCATGAAATTTCCCCTTCCTAAACTGTCAGATAACAAATGTTTATTCAGGAAAAAAGAACAACAAACAGTTCCTTGGCCTACGGCCCTCACTGCTGAGTCCGAAGTAACAGATACTGTGTTATTGCCTGGTGAGCAGATAAAAAAGTGTTGTCACTGCACCCAAAATTTGAAAAAAGACAGTGAAGGCAGCAACTGCCTTTTCAGCCAAGGACAGCACAAGTGAGACTTCGCAATATATATGGACAAAATAGTGGATAACTGTACCATAATAAGTTTTTTCCCTTGAATTCAGTCAGTTTTTCTTTATTTTATTTTTGTTGTTGACTAGAACAATAAAGAATGTGGAACATATAATATGAGACTGAGAGGTAC
>NW_009925433.1:1434-1858 GCF_000696875.1 Nestor notabilis | reverse complement strand
GGGGAGGGATAAGGCCGCACCCGAGCCGGGCAGCGGTGGGGGATGCCCCGCTCTGCGCTCACCTCCTGAGAGGTGGAAGCGCAGCTGCGGAGGGTCAGCGAGTTCTTCCCGTGTGCTTGTTTTTCATGTATCACGTTGGAGACGGAGCTTCGGTCCGTATTCCTGAAGCCTTTACCGGCGACCGCGGGATTGACACGTTGGTGGTGTGCTAGCAGTGAGGTAAATGAAGCCTGATACTGGATTAACAAACGTAAGGTGTTACCCTTACAGTATTCCTCATGTTTCGCTTAAGGGATCAGAAAAACGTCTGGTTTGCATCTTCTGAGTCTTCTAAATGAGAACTCGCGCACCTCTCCCCTTCTTAAGGATTTACTCCTGCTTGTATTTTCTTAATGAAAACAGTGCAGAGGATAACACTATTCTC
>NW_009925433.1:0-1397 GCF_000696875.1 Nestor notabilis | reverse complement strand
TTCTTCATTTACTCGTGTAGGATCTCAAAAAAATTGAGGTATAAGCTCTTTCTAGTGTTCACGGGGTCTGAAATGAAGTCCGAAACTGCTTGGGTTTAGCCCATTTTAGACTGCTGATATATTTTTGAAATTCCTCTGAACGGAGTGCTTATTCCCATTTTGCATATTGAAGTACCATATAAATCACTTGGGCTTCAACAAGCTGTTGTTTAGTACACAATAACTATATTGGGAAATATTGTTAGACGGGAAAGCTATGCTGTCAGTTCATTATTCTTTTAACTAATTTCCTGCCTGTTACCAGTTGTTGGTATACAGTCGGTATCTTGGTAAACAGTAACACCCAAGTTAGCATTAATTTGTTTAAGGATGAAAGTTAAATAGGTGAACACGCTTTTGTTGAAATTAGCAATTATATTCACAAATGTAAATGGTTTACATTTAGGCACTGTACAATCTAGAATTTGCAGTCCCAGATTTGAAGGGAAACACTTTAATTGCTAAAAGGTCCACTTTTCTTTCCCCAAGAGTTATTTCATGAGGTCTGAGAATTTGGCCTCATTAGCTATAGGAATAAGTTAGATGGGGCTTTGAGCAACCTGGTCTAGTGGAAGGTGTCCGGTTCGAAATAGATGGTCTTTAGCGTCCCTTCAAACCCAAACCATTTTGTGATTCCTTGATGAATTTTAATATTGCTCTTCTAAAATTTGTCTGAAAATGCAATGGAAAAAAAAAAAACCACCAAACACAAAAACCAAACAACTTTGCTGAATTGAGAGCATCCTTACAGAAAAAGTTTGGAGGAAAGTGCTCTGTACTTAGCAGACGTGGCATGTAGTTTCAGGATAATTGTATGTAAAGCATGAGTGGGCAGAAAAGCAGTAGAAATACCAAGGTAGTAACAGAGTTATTAAAATGCTGTGTGATAATGTTGAACAACTGAATTGTGTGTTGAAATTTAATTATTAAAATAGTTATTTGGTATCTTAATTTAAAATCCTTTAATCAGTTACTGTACATCGAACCACCACTGCAAACATGCTACTCTATAATGTATTGTGTCTCATACTATTAAAAAGGCATTATATGAAACCTGCCACTGTGGATGTTGTTCCTAGTCTTTAACTTTCAAAGATGTGAGAATAGATAATGTACTTACCCAGTATGAGATCAGTTCTTACTGGAAAAGGTGTGTGTGTGTCTCTTAAAGCTTTTGTTTCCAGTTTGTCACGTCAATGGATTGAAAAGCAGTTGCTAATGCAGACCATTTTCTGCACGATTTAAATCTGTATAATGTGTTTACAGTGCTTGATACCAGCATTTACAATACCACCAAAGAGATTTAAAAGGGAAAAAAAGGATTTGTTTTGCCTCTTAAAATATTATATAAATATTAT
>NW_009925432.1:30571-31755 GCF_000696875.1 Nestor notabilis | reverse complement strand
TCAATTCCATTGTCCATGTCACCCACAAATACCTCTACCCCAAGTCATCATATGATCCTCCAGGTGAAAAACAGGGCATGAACCATTTCTAGTTCATGCATCCGGAAGATACAATTCCCACGAGGTTAAGTCTGCTTTAAGTTAATTAAAAAAAAATCAGTAATTTAATTTCAAGTTTCTAAATAAACAGAAGAACATAATCATTTCAGGACAGAAAGCTTATTTGTTGAATATTTATTCCTATTAAAACTATAAATAATGTAACTTCAGCAATTGAATAGAGGCTGATTTCTTTGCTTTTAACTGCTCTGCTATGACAGAGCTGTGTTTAGTTGTATCTTCAGGGTTTGGTTTTCACCAAGACCCTGCGTCAGACTGCATGGTAGATCTAGTTTCCAGGATGTTTAACTGGACTAAAACAGTCATAGTGCTGACTTGGTAGAACAGGCTAAGTCAAACTTGCTCCATGTATTTTATGTATCGCAGCTCATCAACTTAAGCATATGTCCTGGAACATTTGCTTGGGCCTCCCACAGCCACTGTGCATAGTCTTGTTCTACTTTCCTGCCACACTCCAGCTGCACAGCCAGTGAACAATGGCTCCAAAACTCCTAAAATACCAGAGAACTGTGAAAATGGCTTAATGTTCATGATCATCACTGGAGTTGCAGTGGCACCAAGAAGCTCCAGCTATACAATGGGACCACGCTGCAATTAGGTGTCACACAAACCAGGTGAAGATGATGGTGGCCATTCTGAAGACTGTCAGAGTCCATCTTACACCATACTCATTGCCAGGTCCAGGCTAGTCTTGAGGATCCTGCAAACCCTTAAAGTAAGCACACAATTCCTACAGTGAGGTCCATGTGCCTGTTTCTCTCAGCAAACATCATGCCACTCCTTCTAACCTCACATAAGATCAGTGGGAACATGTGTAGGGCTTTGCCACAGCCCAGGGAGGAAAACGGGAAGCCTCAACTGCAAGCACGTTAAATTAGTCTTGGTGTTAGGCTGGCTGCTCCCTCGTCTCAGCCAGGAGATTTTTCTCCATTTTCAGCCCAAAAATGTAATAGTAGAATGCTGTTTGCCCAGATGTGCAACGGAAACCCAAAGCTCACGATGAAACACCATTTCCTTGACAAAAACAAACAAACAAAATGAACCAACCAAACCACAGACACAAA
>NW_009925432.1:21799-30536 GCF_000696875.1 Nestor notabilis | reverse complement strand
CCCCCCCACCAGAGTCATTCAACTTCAGAAAAAATTATTAACATGAAGGCTGTTTCCTCAGTTGCTCAGAGTGGCTTCATGAAGCCCAAAACTTTAACAAGCAGAAGAAGCCTTGAAGTTGGAAGACAGTGGTTGAAAAAGATGCTGCAACTCCACCCTCAAAAGCTCAATAGCTAAACCTTCTTTGCTTCCCCAAGCAAGACAAGGGGCTGACGGATGCCTTCCTCTCACATCTTTGTCTCCAATTCCTGCAAGGTCAGACATCACAAGTTTTACTGCATGAACACACCACCATCCTGAGAGAAGAGCACAGCACACCAAAGACCGCTACTACCTCATCCTGCCCTGCACTATGAGCTGCCTTTTTTTTCAATATTTGTTTCAGACCCCCCACAACTGATGTTCTCCATCCTGCTTCTCGTAAGGCAGCATGCCCTTGACAAAGTTCACCCCAGCAGACCCTAACAGCTAATGCCCACCAGACAAAAGTGACACACATGAATGGGAGCCTGGAGGAACCTCTAGATCTACCTGCAAGGAAAACACTAGAAGAAAAATGGCTGTAATGGCATGACGTAGAAGGTTAATAACGTATCCCAGAAGACCTTTATGAAGACATTGATGAGACAAAGCTTTGGCACAAAGAAAGGACTGCTGTCTCCAGGACTATCCACCCAGCAGCATTTCTAAGCCCAGAAGTTCTCAATGGCAATAAAGTTTGTCACACCCTGGATGAAACATGCCCTATGACTAGCAGTTTGGCAAACAGTTTTTCCAGCTTTGAGCCTCAAAAAATAATTCAACCAAAAAAAAAAAAAAACCCCACAAAAAAAAAAAACCAAAAAAAACAAAAAAAAAAACCCCACAAAAAAACCCCAACCAAAACCAGCTCAGAAAACCCAAGCAACTCAAGCCATACCCAAAAGCAATTATCATTGTTAGTTTCAGAACAATTCACATTTAAGAACAAACAAAATTAGCACTTGGTCCTATTGTAACATCTGAACCAGCCCACCTAGCTCCCATAAAAAAATTGCAGCTATGGTGTTTTCAGTGCCACTGAATGGGAGAAAAAAAAAAAAAAACCAAACACAAAAACAGGCACCTAGTGGGTTTTTTTCAACCCCTGCACAAGAAAAACAGGCAAATAAAAATATGAGCAGGACTTGCCACTGGCAGCAAAAGCTCCTCAAGCCATGAGTCACATCAGGATATTCCCCGTTATGAGTTCTTCTGTGATAGACAGTTTGTAGGACTTCAAGAAGCCGAGCACACAGTTAAAACTTCAGGGCTCTAACTCAGCTAGATGGATGAGTTGGATCCTGTTCATTCTTTGTGCATTTTCAGGATGCTAAGGCCATTTCTGCTGCAGATCTCACAACCACCAAAGCTGGTCTGTTGCCCATGGTGCACATCTCCCCAGTTCTGTAAAACTGACTGTCATTTCCAGGGGTAACGACAGTCAGGAAGGGTTGAGACACACAGACTTGTGCCGTGTCTGGTACAGCAAGGCAAGGCCATGGGACGAGATTCTTCATGTGATAAACTGAGGGTCAAGATGGCATCACATGGAAGACACTGTGCTGGCAGTGTCCTCTGCTAGCTCCTCTTGAAAAAGGCCTACAGTAGATGAGGTAAAGCAGTACCTTCCAATACCTGCAGAAAAGCAAATTCAGTCTGCCCAAACTCCTCCTGGCAGCACAAGCCAAGGTGCCTTCTCTTGCAAATCCTGCAAGTAAGTCTGATGGCGGGGGCATGCCATATATGAGATGTCATCACCTCTCCTCACTCGCCTGTCCTAAGAAAGTGGTTTTACTACATCCTCTGATCCTTACTGATGCATGCTATGCACTTGATCGCGTGAGGAGAGTGGATCACCTTAACCCAGCTCCATTTAGCTCACCAAGAACACAGCTTAGCAGTCCGCATGGCCCTTGTCCTAAGGCAGTGCCTAGATAATTTTTTTTTTTGCATAGGTTGGTGAGCACAATACTATTATTTGAGCTTGAGTCTATCAACATTTTTCTTGGCCTGGCATCAGGTTCAAATCACATTTTTTGAGTGGATCAGTTTGAAACATTTGCACAGTCAAGATGAAGCAGGAGCTACAAGAAGATGTGCTGAGTACAAGGCCACAGGAAGAGGAGAGGTGAGGTGGCTGGCAACGAGTACAATTCTTATCTATCATTCTCCAACATATCATCCTCACGGTCCTCTGCTGGACTTGTTCGTGCTTGTTAACATCTTTCTTCACCAAGGGGACTCAAACCCAGATGTGGTATTCCAGATGTGATCAAACAAGTGCTTAGCAAAAGGGGAATAATCCCTCCCTGTGATCTCCTGGTTTACTTCTGTTCATGATGCCCAGGATGCAGTTGACCTTTGCTACCAGGGCATACCATTGGCTCACATTCAGGTTGCTTTCCATCATAGGTCCACAGCACCCAAGGCCTTTTAATCAGAGCTGCTCCCCAGCCTGCATCATTGCTAAGGGTTCTTCCTTCCCAGATGTAGGATCTGATGAAGTTTCTTCAGTCAACCCTCAACTCACAGCCAACACACACTGCCTGCAACCCGTAAGTGGGGGAAAAGACTTAAACAGCATGGTTCTCTTAATAGGGATAGGTTACATCTATGACATTTGCACTAAAGAGGAGGCAACTTCATGTTCAAGAGCTGATTAACAGTATCTAGAATTTTAAAGAAAAAAGGTCTCCTGCAAGATTTACAAACTAAAGCCTATGCAACACAACCAGGAAAGACTGGTGCAGTGACAAGGGAAAAAAGTTTAACTTCCTGCCACTCTTTTGGGAAAAGAAATTTTAATAAATTAAACTGGAACAGACCTCCAGATGGACACTCCTATTCCAGTAACATGGCAGCTTTTTCCACTCAGATGTAAATGCATTCCCAAAAATTAGAAGTGAAATTTCAGAAAAGCTTGAGTTAGAATGTTCATATAGGTGCTTCTGCCGGCATAACTATACCCACTTCAGTATTTACTTTGGCTTTAATCAGCAGCCTTACCACAGACACAAGCTCTCATTGTCCATGCTCAGCAAAGTGCCCCCTCCCCAAAAAACTCAAGTACCATGAGTAGTGGAAAAGTAAGCGCAACTTTAAATGCATACTATTTTAATTAAGTAACATGCAAGTAGCAGACTATAAGGAAAACTGTTCCTTCTACAAACTGCTTGTATTTTTAGCCTGATAATGTCTCCTCAAACTATGTTTGCAAGAGGGAGTTAATTTAGGCTGTGATGGTTATCCTTCTCTTTTCCTCCCTAAAAAAAGGGGGGGGATAAATCACTCTCTTACTTCTTCACAACCCAGCCTGTTCTCCCAAGCTATTTACAGCTGATTTACCTCAGGCACTGGGTCAGAGGAGAAAATTTTCACCTTCACCATCTGTATAGGAAAAGTACTGGAGGACAAAACCAACACTGTGTGCCTCTGGTACTTGTGTACTTGTCAGAGTACAGGGCACATTGTAACACAAGTTGTGGAAAACTCTACTGCCAGGCCCCTACAGTAATTTTCCTACTGAATTTAACATTTACCAACTCTTCCCTTGGGCAAATAGGGAGGAAGGGAGAACTTCAAACACAGGTAAGTACTTCATGTTCAAGAAGTATATACTGCAAAGCAGAGTCAGAACTGGAGGCAGCTAGCTCTCAAAAAACAAATGCTAGGAGGAGGATCTTTTCCCTTTCTGTCAGTGTTTTGAAGACTGCAGGTCTTGAGAAGGGTGTTGGATTCTCCCTTTACTGCTACGAGAGCCAAACTCAGCCAAGCACATACCACAGAGGACAATGGTCAGGATGCTGCTGATGGTTAGGCTTGCAGTGAGAATGGCTCACACAAAGAGGACATCCATGGCTTTCCAGAGCTCTTGCTGCAGGACTGAGTTGGGCATATAATCAAGTCCCAGGAAACCCCATATATACCAATTTGAGCTGTCTCCCTTGGTTCTTCCCTGCCTGCAGCCAGAAATTCAATTACCTACAAAGCTTCCTATGAGATGTAGTCCAATACTGAGTTCCACTGAAACAAGAGCCATAGTTTGGCCACATGCCCTGCACTCACAGAGTCTCACTCAAAGCAAAGCCCAAAGTCAACGGAAAGCATGTTAGTAGATCACTCCTAACAACTGGAACATAGAAACTGGTGACAAAACCACCAGTAGCTCACCTTGGCCACCTTCCACAGAACAGAATAGCAATAAAGCGTTCAGAGATAGGTTACATCTAAAACAGTGATGAAGGAAGCGTATTTCTGTACAATGTGTTTTCCACAACTTGTGCTAAAAGAGGTGCCCAAATACTCAGATTGGACCTAGAACCCCTCCATGTCCTCACACATTTGAGGCAGTGAGACAGAATAGAAGGAGTTCACTTGCAGAGCCCTATCCTTCCCCTTTTGTTAGGAATAATACAGATCCATAGGGAATATGCAGTTCAGGCCCAGCTCTCTCACTGTTTGTTTGGCAAGGCCACTTAACCTGCCACCTTCCAGCTTATTAAGAAATGCTGAATTCTACAGTTGAGTCAGCAGAGCTGCGTCCCCTACTCCTGCTATAATGGCTATAGCCAAAACTGGGCTTACCAGATGGGAAAGCTTAGCCCTGAGAGAAGGACTCAGCACGTTTGCAACAAAGTGCTCCCCTGAGCTAGTAGCATCAGGGCATCACACAGGGAGTTCCCCCAACGCTCTGGGAAAACACCAGGGATTTCAAACCCCAGAGCAATAGAAAATCCACGCTACTTCATCCAGTGCTAGCTGTTACTATCAAGTTGCTGCAACGGTCCAATGGTTTTTACCACAGCACTAATGACACATGATGAATGGAGAACTATGTGAATTTTAACAGCTTAACTTGAACTAAAGGAAAGCAAAACTAGGGAAGACAGCAAGGTACTTCTAGCTTTGCAAGGCTCACTAGCAGCCTCCGAGTTGTTTGGATCCTGCAGCAAAAGCCTCCAGCAAAAGCCTCCAGCTTTCAGTGACTTTGGGCAGATCGAAGAGCTCCCTGGTCTGAGTGGAGAACTGAGCTCACTGTCACACAGAGGCTATGTTGATTGATGACTGTGCTTACTTTGGGTGTGAATTCAGCCCTGCCAAAAATAACTGGGGGAAAAAAAATAAAATCCAGAAATGGAGTCCTAATATGAGTCAAATACAAATTTGGACTTAGATTTCCCAAAACAAGTGGTAAATAAAGTAACAGTCATTTCTTCCTTTTGTCTGAATGCTGCCAGACTTAGAAAACCAATTCAAAATATAAAAAACACCAACCTGACAGTTTCCACTGTGAACCAGTGATGAATTAGCTTGACTAGGAAACAGTGCAGCTGGAAGAGACAGGAATGGTATGGATCCTAAAGGGGAGGAAAAAGATTCAAAACAAAACAGAGGCAAAACACTTCTGAAACCCAGTGAGAGAAAAGCTCCCAAGGCAGCAGAGAACTACCAGAAAGCAGCTGCACCATTACAGCAGCCTGAGACAGAGCTTCCAAAGCTATAGCTCTATCATCTTCCCCCTGAGGAACACAGCACACTATCCACCCCAAAGCACCTGGCTTTTACTGTCTCTAGCATGGCTTGATTCATGAGTAAAGAGTTGTTCAGCACCCAGTTGGGCAATATACCTGATTCCCCAAATCTTGTTCACCCAGCACTGAGGAGACCCAGTCAATAAAAAATTTTCTTCTAGTTAGAAACACTCTTGTGTTGTTTTGTAGATATTTGTGCTGCTCCCTGGACTGCCAGCCCTACTTTTCATCTATTAACCCAAGACTTGATACCTCAAATCTCAACAGATAACAATGGGACCAGAGGATAAGACATCATGAGACAGCACCAAGCTAAGCCCACAACAGTGCAGTTCAGAGACTCTGTACAGATTTAAACCTTCCTTACCACCACTTATTTTAGTGCAATTATGCTCACACACCTCATTAATAAGGCCTGAACATTCAGATACAAGTTCAAGAACTGTTTAAGCATTTAAAAAAGTTGCTAAAATCTTAAATGTATGTGTAAGACCTTCTGGCTTCATAGGAACTTGGCATTTGTTCTAGGGTTTTCCTTAATTCCCTAATAAAGGACAGGCTTCTGGAATTTGGAAGTACCTTTTTTTTTTTCCCCAGTTCTTGGTCCCTAAGATGTCAGCCCCTGGCAGAGATGTGGTCTGAGCCCATATCAGTGGCAGGGAGCTGCATGGGAGTGTGGAGCCAGTAACAAGAGAAGCAACACTCTCCAGGCTGGGCAGCTGTACAAGAACAGAACCTCACAGTACAGGAATGCAACAAATATGTCTCTTCTCTAACTTTTTCCCAGCGCCCTTCAACAGCTCATGGATAATGGATTTTGCTGGCAGCAGCAATTTTAAAACCTTCAGTGATCTTCCAAGCCCAAGTAAGACAATGATTCACAGATGTATGTGTATACATTTGCATACACCAAGATCTTTGCTCTCTTCACAGTACCTCGAGAATCTTTCACTTTCCTGCCTCTCACTCCCCAGTTGTCTCCAATAGTACCATGACAGGAATATGCTTAAGCTAGTGCACACAGACACAACAGGTTAATAACATCACCCAGAAAAGCCATGCCAATATTACAAAATAAAAAAAAAAACCACAATCCATGCCACAGCCACCTTCTGTGGCACCCATATAAGGAGAATACTCTTGGAGTTCAAAGAAGGTTCCTGCTGCTTCCATCCCAAGTCCTCTCTTCATCTTGCTTTACTTTTCCCTGTGGCCTCCCTGCTCCAGACAAAGCTTTAAGAGAAACAAAAAAACCATCTGCCTTTGGCCTCGTGAATATTTCCAAGCAGACTTGGCTTCAAGGGAACAACTCCCCTAAAGAAGGCCCAGGAAATCTCATACACACAGGGTCAGGGCTGTGACTAGCCTCTGAAACAGATTTGCTCAAAGGAGAAATTAATTGCAACAGTTCTGTCACTTCTGAAGTGATAGCTTGTTCCCACCAGTGCTAATCGAAACACCAGCTAATGCAGCTGTTCAAGATTAAGGGAAGCATGTAAGCCACTGGGAAGGAACACTGGTATTTAGAAATATTCTTGGCTCTGGTAACAAAAAATGCATAGGTTTTAGAAGGCAGAATCTGTTCAAATTTAGGTGCTCAGTACCACTTATTTTTAAATGGGGACATTGAATATGGGCCCGTACTGCAATACTAAGGGTCTCCCAAAATAGAAACATCTGAAAAGCTGTCAGTCTCTGCATCAAGCTTGCAGAAGAATGAGTACAAGGCTGCCACAGCCTGCCTCGCCTCCAGTAAGACTCAGGTCACGGACCACTACATGCCCAGTATTGGAGGGAAAGGCAGACCCAAGTCCTTCACTCAGTGGTTTACTTTCTAATTTTCTTTTTTTTCCCCCAAAAAAAAGTTATAACCATGCACTCTCTACATGTATAAGGCTTTCAGCTGCCTTTTCTTTCAAGGCCACAGGAAATATAAAATAGGAACACTGTGGTTTGCATGTCAAACCAGAACAAGACAAAGGAAGAATGCAAGTAACAGTGGTCTCCAAGATGAAACCCAAACTTAGCATTTGGAGGTTTGCTGCAAAGTAGTGAAGAGCTTCAAGACAAATATGAGAACAGACCATAAACTGTTCTTCCTACAAGCAAAGTGGTAAAGGACGCTTGGCTATCCAGAAAGATTTTGCCTCTGGAAATTGAAAAATAGGTATGTTCCGAAGAGCAGGAGATATTCTAAGTTGTCACTGAAAATCACTAGTATTTCGTATTTTCACATCAGTCTCTCTAAACTTCCAATGTCTACACACAGCTTGATGCAAACATGACTGGAAATACAGAGATTTCTTTCACCTGCAGTGACTTTCAGATTACAGCCCAACAGCCTTCTGATGTTTGAAGAAATCCATTCAATCTACTCAGTAGTTTACAATTTTCATTTATCTTTCCCCAAATGTAAGCTTTCCCTTCAAGCTGCTATGCAAGTGCAGCATAAGTAATAAAGACACATCAGCTGTCACACATCAGTAAGTCCCTGGGCAACATTCATTTTCAAATCAGATTTTCTCCTATTGAAAGCACAGGTATAAACTCAATGGAACCAAACTGCTGCGAGCTCCCACTAGCACATGAAGCAGGACGGGCAGGTTGCACTTGCTATGCTAAGTGTTCTCGGCATCCTGCAGACTTCCTGCAAGTGACTTGCAGGCTTCAAACCAACAGTCATTTGTGGGGCAAGGAACAGACCGCAGCAAGAATGAATGAAAAAGCCATCAGGCAACCATGATAAGGGAGTCCCTGATGCCCCTGAACTGCAAGGACATACATCCCATCACATGGTCACCCTCTAGCCTGGTTGAAACAAACCAGGGCTGCTCTACACCAAAAGTCACTACTTCTTGTTAGCAGCCTTTCAACAAAACCCCTGCACAGACCAGGCAATAGAACTGCCACCCCAAGTTACCTATTTGAAGTCAGATCTGCATTTAGGGCTGATTTCCATCCAGACCCTTCAACTCTACAGTGGACCAGAAATTCTTTTGCGGTTGCTGCAGGCTGAATAGGACTGTCAAATGGACAACAGCACCAAGCCTTCCAGACCTAGTCTCCAACAAGTTGCAATTTGCCTACATACTCAGGTGCACAGAGACATCACATAGAAAACCTCAACAGTAAAACATTTCATGTATGTGCAGCAATTTCTGAAAAAAAATGTGGCACAAATGCTA
>NW_009925432.1:10185-21768 GCF_000696875.1 Nestor notabilis | reverse complement strand
TCAGCAGGTCTTGAAAACTTCGAGGATTCGGGTACATACTTGCTGAGCAACAGCTTGCAAAATTCCACCTCTGTAGGCTTTTGAACAGTAGTCATGTTACAGTGCTCTGTACCAAACCTCACAGCTTACTGGAGGACCTCATGCTTTTCTGCAGTCCTAGTATCCACACCCTGAGAAGGGCCCCTGGGTCAACAGCTGCAGAGAGTTAGAAAAAGTTGGGGCATACGTATGCCCCACAGGTATACGTCCACTCCACCAGAAGCAACAATCTGCGTTTGCTCACAGAGACTTAGAAAGGGGCAGTTACAGGCAGGAAGAAATTCTGGACTCAGCCACCATCCCAAGTTCAGGACTGCCTGAGTGCAGCAGCCTCACCAAAGAGTCTCCCAGCAACAATACCAGCAACCGTGAGAAGGATCCCATCAACTTCCAGGAGGATGGAATTTTTTTCTTCACGCTCCTGGGGCACACAGGCCAATGACCCCAGTGCAAAGTATTATATTTCTGTCGCACCATCCTACGGAAATGTCTAATCACAAAAGATACCAAAACAAAGTGAAGGACACCCAGCATTTGGCTGAAGAGCTCTTAGCCCTCTGCATAACCTGCACTCCAACAGAAAAGGGCCAGCCCTCAGCTCCGCTGTCTGCTGGCAATGTACACACTAGTATTCACTTACACCCTCTTTGTTTCAGCTCTGTGTGGCTCACTCGCAGTGTAGCTGTTGAGAGAAATCAGCTTGCCCAAGCTTACACTACAAATAAATAAATCCCCTGGCCAATTTGCATTCAGAAATATGACTCTGCACTTCTTCGTGAAAGGACTCACTGTCTGGGCATAGAGAGGGCTGTGGTAGAAGCATGTACCAGATGAATAGATCATAAAAGACACACGGAGAAATCCCAGCACTGCTGTCAAAGTGCAGAGTATTGTTGTCAAACACACAGCTCTCACACAGAATTTTTCCAGGTTTAAAGGTTTAGACCCTGAGATGCAGCTCCAGGCTTGCCTTGCACACACAAAACCAGTTACAAAAGTTTAATTAAGTTTCTCGCCACTGCTTATGCATGCGATTCTCCACCCTGATGACCTGCAATGCTACCACCAGAAATGGATGATACAGAATATGAAGACAAATCTAAATCCAGGGAGGAAGGGCAATTCCTTCCTTGTACCTGAGATTGACCTGCGTAAGGAGTAGGGGCGTATTGTACCAGGTATCAGACTTAAAGAAGCAGACAAAGTTAGCAAGACTTTTTCAAAGGAATTCTACTTCAGGATGGCTTGAGAACAGCAGTTTTCAAACTATGATCAACAGACATCTGTGGATTATTTCTTGTTTGTTTGTAAAAGGTAACTTAAAAACCCCTGAACTATCATACCTAAGACATCATGCAGGCATCTGCATTCCCGCAGGAAAAATGTGTTGGCTTTATGCTTAGGCAACAGAATAATATTCCCCTTTTATGCTAAAAGGATCAGACCAATACCCTCATCTAAAACTTTACCATGTGACCCCCAGCACAATCTCAGCAGGCAGCACAATAAGCCATTTGTGTACCTAGAAACTTGTAACTTGAGTTTCTTCTTACAGTGCAAGATAACAGGATCAAAGCTGACATGGGCACGTAAGAAACATGCCTGTTTTCCTGAGAGAGCTGTGAATTACTGGGAGCATACAGGCAAACAGGGCAAGCATAAGGACAATAAAACCCCAGGTGGTTGTAACATTTAGTACAGACAGAGGAGTAGAAAGAGAAGTAACTTTCTTTACTGCTTCTTCTGCAGCCTCTGTACTAGCAAGTCAGCATCCTTTGGGATTGAAAGTGTTAACACAGAATCTGCTTTTAAAACACAGCCAGGAGGTACGGCAAGTAGAAATCAACCTAGGAACTGCAAAAATTTCCTCACAAGGAGGAGAGTTGCCATGTTTTTCATCCCGTACTTCACATGAGATCCAGGCATTGGCCTAGATCACAAGCAAATCTGTAAGCAAGCTGGCCTTCCTCCTGCTGCCAGAGCACCTCCTCTTACAGAGACCACAAAGCACTGACTCAGCCTTAGAGCTGTCCTAAGGGGCAACCAACTCCAGTGTTTCTGGAAGCACTACCTTTAAGAAGGATAAGTTAGTCTGCAAGCAAGGGAAATGCTATTCTTGCTTTTACAGCCAGAAGATACATCAATTAAAGGCTTTGTCTAGAGCACAGTACAAGGTGAAGCAAGGAAAAGGACTGATCTCTTCATTAGATCACCTAACAGATCACCAGCCTGCCTCCCCACACACTTCCCAGAAGTGCTGGGCACCCCCAAGTCAGCCTGTACGGGAAAAGTGCAAACAAGAACACACTGGTAGAAACCAGGAGAAAACCTGGCCCAAGAGCTCAGAGCTCCAGATGAACACTGGAGAAAGCACAGCTGAATAAGCTAGGACAACAGCTTCAGATGCCATCTCATGGGCAAGTCACATCACAGCTGAGACAGTATTTGCATTATTTACCCCATCTAACATTGCTGTGTGCTGAAGTACATTCTTAGCCACTCAGGGGCATGGCTGGTGGGAAATGTCATAGCCCTCCAAAAAGTCACAGGTCTAACGCCTCTCTCCAACCAAAGGAAAGAGTTTCTGCTTTTTGAAACACTTCTGAAGCTCACCTGCAGTATCAAAAACAAGAAAAGAAACTTCAAAACACAATAGCAAACATTAGCTGTGTACCAGATGCTCCTGGGAAGACTGAGGCCTGAAACCCACCTAACACTATCTTCAGGTTCTTCCAAAGATATCCAGTTGTTTACAACAGCTGCTACTGATGGGAGCCACATGAACAAAACTGAACACACAGCTAAAAAACAGTCACGACACATATATCCAAAGATGTTGCTGCTTGCCATATGGTAAGGAAATTAAAGGACACAATGGGTGTAGGCCAGGACAATCTGTCTTCAAGGCAAAGTATGTGCACTGGCTTTACAGTTTGCATTAACATTATAAAGAACAAAGAACCATACAGAAAAGATAATGCAGGAAAAGTACAAATAAATAAATTAATAAAAGTTCAACATGTCTCCAACTGGCCAGTTACTGTCTCCAAATGATAAAATGGCAAATGGCTACAGAGCTTTCACCTCTGCAGCAGAGGTTTACCCAACCAGTAGGATAACCATAGGACAGGAAGATTTGGGAATCAGGTTGCCTTTTTAGCTACTGCTCAGTATCTACATGTGGATAAGCATACTTCTTGCACTGTATTGCACTTACCATCCAGGCCTTTAGGGACGTACTTCATGGACTTAATTAGTTCAGTATCCATTCCCAAACACTTCACGAAGTCCAGGAAGCTCAGAGTCTTTGCCACATCATGTCTTTCCTGCATTGTTAAGCTAAGGTTGACATTTGATGCCTGACTTTCCCTCTGTGTCCATCTTCTGAACAGTTAGCAGACCCTCCTTTCCACCACCTGTACTAAACTTGGTCTCTACCACCACCCAACCATGCCAAGGCTGTACAAGGGGCCAGCCAGGGCTATGACTGAGATACAGTTTGTTCCTCTAACATTCCACTTAGTAGCATAGACAAAGGCTAAAACACCCTAGTTAGTCACAGGGTCAGGAATAAAAGATTTTTGCCTTTTCAGGGATTATTGAAGCTTCAGAGAACACCCTTAAAAAGGCACACAGCCAGAAATATACCGGTCATTTAACTTCCTGTATTCTGGGATCAAGGAATCAGCAATAAAAGGGCAAAACCAAAGTGTTAATGCTGGAGATGCAACCAACACTTCCCTCCCAGAGTAAGCCACCCCTCTAACAGTTTAATAGCCCAACCAATGCATAATCCTTATGAACCTACAGGATGAAGTTAATCATATGCAGCTAGTGAAGCATATCAAACTGTACATTCCTCTTAATTTGCTACAAATTTGCAGCAAACAGTGAGTTTCATTATCCTCTCACTGGCACAGGTTTCACTTGGCATAAAAGAGTTTATGCCAAATTTTGCTTTCACCAACATTAAACTAAAACTTACAGTGACCAGCAAGTTATTTTAAAGTTAAGCTTTGCTCAAATCGGCATGGAACTTGAGATTTCATAATTTTGGCCTAACCGTTCTGAAGTAGCCAGTTACACTGGAAAATGGACATTCTCTGAATTGCACGGAATGACACAGTGCATCAAAATAAATGGATTATGTCATATTTGCTGGCAAATTTACCCATAATTAAGTATGAGATTAGAAAAACAACTGCTGCTGCCAAGCAAGGGAAAAAAAAAAACCCAAAAAAACCCCTGAAAAAACCCCACCAACCTTTACATGTGAAGTAGAGACTTTTCCTGGATGTCATTCGTAATTTTGTCCATGACATTTCAGACAAAGAAACAGCTGGAAAGGTGGCATTTCATAAGCTGAGATGGTTCTAAATATGGGGGGAAGGGGGAGGGAGGGGAAAACAACACTTTGCTAGCATGAAATAGTCATAAATGAAAATGTACTGAATTTCTCCCACAGACACATTTTAGAGTGTTCTCATTTGGAATAGCTAAGTGAACCCATCTTCAATGTGCTCTGGGAATTAGGCAGTATGAATCAGACAGGCTAGAGGGTATGCCCAGAGGCCCCCAAAATCCATAGCAAAGGTCTCAACCTCCCCAACCACTCCATTGAGGCAGCATTATACCTTCATTTTACAGACAGTGAAACAAATGAAAAGAGATTAGTGGATTTCCACAAGGCACAAAAAAGGAGTGTGTGCCAGGGCTGGGAATGATAAAACAAGCCTACACGCCTTCCAAAATATACACTGAAATAAACTACTGATATCCAGCTTTTCTAGAGCAGTTTACTTAACACATTCGCAGAGTGTTTGTCAGACTAGTGGTAAATTTGTGGCCATGGCAATCTCAAGAACTTTTTTTCCATGTTCCTTTTAAACTCTCAAAAGCTCAAAGGCAAAGTCTCTCTTCCTGTCCAAGTATTTTGCCTTCATCACTGAAAAAAGGCCTGGGTTTTGGGAGATGTGGTTCTAGATTTTTTATTTTTTTTTTTTTAAGCAGTGAAGAACTTGTACTACAGAAAAGGAAAAAAAAAACAAACCCCACAATAAAACATCTCCAGGATTAGAAATACTTTCACATGCTTCTAAAACAAGTGGATGACCCAACCCAGGAGCTGAGGCCCTGATTCTAGCCACTACAGTGTTAAACATGACTTAATACAGTCGCAGTCTCAAATTTAGGCCCAATCCTATTGAGTTCCTTGCTCAACAGACTGCAACCTTTGCTGACCTGGTGATCTCTCCCCAGCTCCAGCCTCACAGGCATCAGGGGTGTGGATAACAGAGGGCTGTGACTCCAAATTGGTTTATTAATGGCCTTTCATTGTTTTGTACTTTGAATGGCATGCTTCTAAGCAAGCTGTCAAACCTGGCAGCTAAACCTCTGTTCTTGCTGCCTATCTCAGCACTCAGTTGTGGGGGAAGGGGGAAAGAGAGAGAGAGGGGAAGAAAAAAAGAAAAAAGAGAAAAAAGAAAAAAGTTTTTCCATCATCTCAGCACAGTAACATGCTCCTCTGAACTAACACTACACCATCAACAACCTCATCACTAAACAGAGCCGGGTGCAAGCAAAACATTACTACTTTTAAATTCCAAATACTATGGGCTAGCTAAAATTTCTCAGTCTGAATATTCCATTTGTGATCCCCTCTTTCACTCACAGTTGGAGGAACGCACACAGCTTCTCCCATGGAGGGAGGCATGGGCACACATGTGCAGTACACATGGCTACTGCTTGGTGAACACACATGAAATACTATGGATGTCAAAATCGGAACACATTTTCTCTTGGAAAAGACTAAGTCTAGACTTAGACTGATGGAAAACTGGTGCTATGCTGATGGCTGACTTAACTCTTAAAAAGAAGAGAAAGAAAAACAACGAGTTCTCAACATTTCTCTAATCTTGTAAGCTAACAGCTCTGCAGCCTTCTGTAAGTAATGCTGTGTATTTCTCACCCCCAAATGAGGAAAAGGGATCATGAAAACAAACTGACATTTAAACAAAGTATGGGATTGCTTCCATTACAGTACACAGCATAGCAATTCTCACTTCTGCTGGTCTGACCTCTTTGTGGGGGTTTCAGGAAACATCATTGTAGAGGTGCAAATTTCAGGGAGAGCAAAGCACTGAAGGCTGCATCAGCAAATATAGTAAATGTACATGGAGAAGAATGCAAATAAACAATCTGTTTTAACTACTCAAGGCTTAATCTTAACCACAAGCACAGTTTCAGGATAGCTAATTTCTTCTCCTTCACTGCCTGGATATAGACAAAAGAGAGGAAATAGGCACTTACTTAATCTCAGTAATAATTTCCTAGTAAATTGACTGGGTAGTTGGAAGCCCCATCAAATACATGTATGTCTTTATTTTGCAGAGTGTGGTTCCCAACTACGCCGTTTTCAAAGTGAGTCACAGCTTAGATACCTCAATTGCAGGGGATGAAGTGCAGAAGATTAAAGTGTTTTCCAACCTCAGTGGAGAGACTCCCACACACATCTGCAGACATTAGACTTGACTGTCCCAGCGGGGACATGCTCTTACCCAAACAGCCCTTGCACGCATCACAGCACTTGTCCAGCAGCATTCCCATGCTTGGACATTTACGCTCCCTGGGGCTTCGAGACACTTTCAAAGGTTGGGAAACTGGATTTTTTGTATACTGGATAAGCCTATCACCAGGCATTGCTGTGAATGAAAGAGCAGAGAAGAAACTGACCATCCAGCTTCAGTAAACTCACAATCCCTCAGCTGAGTGTGCAGGAAAATGATCCCAGGCTCTCCCTCTGTCAGCAATAAACACCGTCCTAACCATGATCCCAGTAGTACAACAGGGAATAACAGATGATATGCGACAGCTGTCATATGTATTACAAAATATGTATCCACTTCATATAAAACAACATAGGCTGGTTTTGGAGACCTTGGGTTTTACGCAGAGATGTGATGTACAAGGAGACAAACTGAAACCTAATTGCTTAATTTATTTGCAGACACTTACTAAGTTTCTTAGAAGTTATGTTCAAAAGTGTCCAATAGATCATTTAATCTGACCTACTACATACCATAGGCAAAATATCACTTAATGTCCCCGTAACAAAGTTTTTAGCATCACCTGTACTCCACAAAAAAAAAAACAAAACAAAACCAAAACCACAAAACAAAACAAAAAACAAAACCCCAACACCCCCCAAAATACCCAAACAACAACAGAAAAACCCCATAATCTTTTTTATTTTTCTGGTTTTCACCTCTAAACTGTCCCAGGCCCTTTTTCTGAAATCTTTCAAATATTCCACCAAGAGTTTCATCCAAAATCTATACAACAGCAACAACTGATGTGCAAGATCAGCTGCAACCAAAGAGCTGATACGTCATATAAGTAACTGGCCACTAGAGGGATTTCTTAAACGAGATAAAGGTAATCAGTTAATTTCCTTTTGGGAAAACTGAGACACTAGTTCTGTCTCAGTCGAAAGAATCATTCTGCACTCTCAAACATCTGCCAGTTTCTCAGTCACTGCCCGGGAGAATTGACAGAGCAGATAACAGGGTTTCTAAGCTTCATGGCCACTGAGGATATTTTCAGTTAGCAGCCCATTTCCCAGGCTCCAAACCTAACCACCAGAGACAGGCGGCTGACACCTTACAAACCATTTCAGCATAACTATTTTTGCCCTGTAACACTTGGGTGGAACTTTTGTTTTAAAGTGTTTCATTAACGTATTCAGATCACGCAACCTAATACAAGATCCTGAAGCAAGCTGAAATCTCAGATTCTTTGGCTCCATATTTGGTTTCTTCCAAGTATATTCTTAACTTCTACGCCAGAGTTAGCACAACTTTATAGCTCCACCTGCGTTGTCAGTTCAGGAGACCTGGAAGACATACATCCTCCAGAACAGAAAAGTCTGGAGTTTTGGTCCAGCTATGTGCCCAAACTGTTACAACCAGATGTTTTTCTTTATCTATGGGCTGTCCCAAAAGCACATGTGTAGTAACCAACTTGGCCTCGCATTCTGCAACAGCAGCTGGTCAGATTTGTCAGGCAGGCGATTACTGCTCTTAGATGTAATACACAATTACTTTTCCTTAGAGATCTCACTCTATTGTAGAGGTAAAAATAATTGAGACTTTTCTCCTCAGCAAGTCTCCTCTGTGGTACACTGAATTTATGCTTGCTATGATTTGTGATTTAAATCTATCTGCTCTGCAGTGGCTGGGCAGTCTGCATTCAAATAAGCATGCCGCCTGTAATCCAAGTGCAGCAAAAAATGATGCACCTTGCAACAGACAATATAGCAAACCTGATGGCGATTGAAGCTCTCCACAGGTAGCAGGATCAACCAAAGCCATTGCACTGGCTTTACAATTTGTTGAGTGTAGAAAAGAAATTTCTGCTTTCCTCAGCCCCAGACTAGCTTTGAACACATATTCCTCCCCCCTTAAATTTGCATCACATATATAAAGACAGATGGGATGTTTGCAGTGAAAGCTGCTGGAAACACCACTGGTAGCAGCTTGATTCTTGTTCTGTAAACCAGAGCTTCCTTCACGCTCAGGTATTAGGCAAGAAAATCCTCACAACAGCCTTAGTCTGTCTGAAGTCAGAGCACGGTTCTGCCAGCAGACAGCTATGAGCTCACTAGTCTGAAATAACAACTCATTGACAAGACTTCTTGTAGAAGCAACAACTAACTTGTTTGTGTGAGAAAAAAAGGGGGGGGGGGAGCATGGAAGCATGTGTGTGTGAGGAGTGATAAACACATGTATCACAAGCCCACTCCATGACTTAAACAATTATAATTTGCATTTAAATCCCACTTAAAAAACAAACAAACAAACAAACAAAACAACATTATAAAAAAATCATACATCGAGAAGGTATTTATTTAGCAGCAGTGACCTTTTCATATTCCAGTCACACACTGAACTTATTTCAGATGAGTGTTTTGAAAAATGACAGCCAGAGCCAGAGGGGAAAAAAAAATATTTGAAGAGGAAAGAGAGAGACACAAAAGCAATTATTATTCTCTGCTAACCTATTTAGAAGAGTCTGGATCGGCTACTCCAGAACCCTGGAGCCAGTCATCTTGGAGACAACTAAATAGAAACTCTATCCAGAACTTCCTACTGAAGAAGCATGTACCATTTGGAGCATACACCAGCAGCATCCAGAAACTGACTTATGCGAGTGAGTCAAGTAAATTTAATGGCGTAAGACTGGGAAAAATTAGCACAGTGCTGGTCTACTACTCTGTTGTTCCTTGCTTGGTTACAGGAACTGGTTATGCTGATGCCTCTTCCCAAGAGTTACCAGGACTGACTGTACATTTCAGTTCAGGCACAAGGAAATTTCAAGCCTTTTACTTTGCAAGGAGAACGTCAGGCCTAAGACCCTACCAACCCCTGTCCTCTTCCTCATTTTGTCAGCTCCACAGAACACTTTGGGGTCTGGAACCTTTGCACTCTCCATCCTTGCCCCTAAAACAGATACTAACAGGGTACACACCAACAGCACAAAAAAGCACACAGCACTTGGCTCCTATCAGCAACAGGCCTCTTTCTAAACCTCCAGGACCTGAATAATATGCTCATATCTCTGTTTGAAGCAGCTTGAAACTCCCAAAACTTAACCCTTACTTAACTCCCCAACTTAACTTTGCTGTTCTGTACAGCAAAAAAGAACATAAGGAATTTACTTCTACCAACATCTCACCTCCATCTGACAGCACTAAAGACGGAACCAAGCTACAGAGTTCCAGGCATTCCAGTAGTATTACCAGAAACCCCATGCATACACTAACAGAGAATAAAATGCCAAGTCAACACCAGCCTTCTTTCCAACTCTGCTGGTAACACAGAATCCATCAACAATTCAGATTTCCAAATCTTACTCCTGTCCACAAACCCCTAAAGAATCTCAGGGGGATTATTCTGTGTAACACACACTCCACCGTTATAAGCCCCTTTTCTCTGTCTGTAGGATCTGCATAGGTCAGAAGTAACTGGAGTTCTCAAAGCCTTCCACTTCCAAAATGTAACTGCAATTCAAAGCCTCATGTACTAAGGGATCATTTTCATAATAAAAGATATTATCAGACTTTGGTCCCTACTGACACCACTCCTTCTCCTGACTTTCTAAGTCTGGACAACCATACATCAGTAAGAAAGGTCTCTGAATATTTGGATTTAAAATTCTGAAAGCTAACCTCCAAGCTATTTCAGCTGTAGTACACAGAGGTCCTTCCTATATATCAGAAGAGAATACACAGCTGTTCGCTGACACCAACCCTCCTTCCATTTCCAGTTGCTGTGGTTTACAGGATCTGCAATTGACTTGAACACTAGCCTCAATTACAACTAGTAGACCCATCCAAAAAAAGAACACACTGCATTGACAAATGCAGAACTAAAGTAAGCATAAAGGCTATTGCTTAAAAATCTAGCAGCAAGATGGGGCTCTTGAACCAGGATTTGGTTGGAGTTTGTAATATAAGCATTCTAAGACACAGAAATCTCCTCAAACGATAAAAGAAGGGCATAATGCCTTGGTCTCCACGGGACAACAAACCTCTTAACTCAGCAGCAGCAGAATCCAGCAGTGATCCGAGTGCCTGGACTGTTAAATTTCCTAGCCATTATCAGAAATAATGAATAAGCTGTACCATAAAGGAGAACATAAGGTGCTGCCCTCCTGCTGACCACAGACTCCCTTCCAAGCCTGCAGGCTTCACTGAATTCAACAACCTTGAAACACTACATTGTCCAGTTATATATAATCCCCTGACCCTCTCATAATCCTACTTGCACACAGTAGAGCAATCTCTAAGGTAAAACAGAGCATAAGGCATCATCCCCAAATGGCAACCACTGCCTACACAAATCTGTGGGCCCTGCATAATTCCAATAAACACTGCTTCTGAAGTTTGAATTTTGTATTCCCAAACCCTAGCACAAACTCCATTGCCAGCCACAGGAACACCCCTCACAGTAACAAAGAGCACAAGCTCCTGACCCTCCTCCCTGATCCACAGAGATTTCTAAGAGAAAATCTGAACTTTCCCCATTTTTTGTGCCTTTTCAGGCTTTATTTTCTAAATCCTAACACGAACCCCAATTTCAGTTATTCCTGCAGGAGAAATTCCCAAACAGAATACACTGATCCAAGGCAATATTTCCCCCAAACATTTACCTTACAATAGTTGATGTCAGGAACTAAATTCTGAACTATTAGGCCCTCAGCAGGGTAAAGAGGCTTCCCAAACCTTTCCTAAACCTTAAACCCAACCCACTCCTAGAGACTAACCTTAATCACAGAGATGGATCTGTACAGAAAACTTCATGCAGATACTTGAATGAGCTTCAGCAGTCTCATGGGACATCTTCCTCCCCACTGGATCTCCAAATCCTATTTGTGTTCTGCAACTGCAGAACCACCAAACAGCCTCTGTAATGTTGTCAGAGTACCAGGCTTCCAGCCTCTCCCTTCTTGTGAGTCTTCATCCACTACTTTTTCGAGGGGGTCTCC
>NW_009925432.1:6564-10154 GCF_000696875.1 Nestor notabilis | reverse complement strand
CAGCGGGTCAGGATCTTTGTTCCGCAGTCTCTCTGAATATCCTGTTTTCCTTCCATTCATCCTCCCTCATGACACAGAGCTGGCCCATCTCCTCCCATCCTTCTTGCACCTGCCTACCCAGCACCTGAAGAGCAGCACACCTCCCCATGAAAGGCCAACACCAACATCATACTGTATCAACAATATAGCAATAAGAAACACTTTCAGTGAACCCAGTAACAAACCAGGCACTTCAATTCTCCTTTTCCCAATCCTTACCAGTAATTCTGCGTAAGAATTGAGGAGATGTAAAATGCAGGCATCAGATCCTGAAGACACCAGAACTCTTTTTTAATCCTTCTGTATGCAGAAATGAGAAAAAGCATGAGGCTTGTTTTCCAAAGTAAAAGCATAAGCCTTTGCCCCAGTCATATAGTTCCTATGCTGACTTTTCATCTTTCAATATGTCTTATTTGTTAGGATTCTTGCTATTCTATACTAACACAAGTAGTGACTTGTGCTTTTCACTTAGCTTTAAGTATTTTTGTCACTCTTTCTACGGGTTACGGAATCAATTACAAGTTCTGGTTAGACTACAGGAAAGGACACTTCAGAAGAATTTTCAAGAGCAAAAACACACCCTCAATAAACCTCAAGGGGAGTTAATAGCATTAATTGGCACACCAGCATTGAAACTCCACTGAGCAGCAAATCTGCAGCTAAAACTCAGGATCCTGGGATTTCAGTGCTGAAGACAGCACTGAAAATAGGCACCTTGGGACAGTACCCCACCCACCCTCCATCACTCCTCTCCATGGGCTGTGTCACTGTTGCAGCATTTATTTATCTTCACACGCTGAGCTGCAGCTGGGAGATGTAACTACCCCAAAAAGTCACTTCCCTACTGGCAAGCAGCAAGACGAAGCAGCCAAAGACCACACTCCAACATGCATCACAGAAAACAGCTAACCAGCTGCAACAATCTGAGGCAGTGCAGCCAAGGTCAATGCTAGACACACCTGTTTTCTTTGCAGCAAACAATAAACCACCCTGGCTCCTTTCCAATCAGCTTTTAATCTCACTTAAACACATCAGGTTTTTTTTTGATGCGGATATGACATAACTTTCCTGCATCCTCACATAAACTGGTAAGTGCTGATGACTGAAAGGGAATAGTCTTGCTGCAGCTTTATAGGCCACATTCCTCTTTGCCCCCTAGACATAAACTACAGGAACAGAAAAGGTTTCTCCTCATTTTTACTGGTTATCTTAATGCTCACACTTCCTAGTTACCCTTTTTCTAGGACTTGCCACAAGATGGCTTTTGACTACCTAATGACACAGTGTGCACAGTAGTCTGACTACAGGAACTTGCTTAAGTTTACTTGGCTGAAGTCTGGTGGGGATGGATTCAAACCAACAAACTGAAGAAAAATAAAGGAGGGAAAAAAAGCATTCAAGCATTTGCATTTGTCAGAGTTCAACATTTAACTTCCACATCACAATTAGCAGTTCAAAGTATGAATGCTGGAAAACAGCCTTTTCCTCTAATTTTCCTAAGTACCTTGTAAGGTCAAGAATGACTGAAAATACTGTGGAAGTAAGTCAAAAAAACAGCCTTAAGTTCCTATTCTACTCCCAAAGGTACCACACAACATTCGTTTTAAGAGCAGCTGTTGAGCAAGTAGCAAAACCAAGATTCTGATCTGCTAACTGAAGAGATAAAGCAGCTGCTATCATGGTCAGGATATAAACTAACACTTCACAGTTTTTGCAACCTAGTTTTTGCCACTGGGCAAAATTCAAACCAGACTGCAGCCATGCATAACCTTTCCTCTGCAGAGGGATCAAAGAGCAAAAATAAGCGAACAATCCTTCTAGAATCAAGGGAAATCTGTACCCTTGGGGAGTGGGGAGGGTAACAAATCATATTTTTGCTCCCTACTGGGGGGGGAGGAATCTAAAAAAAAAAAAGATAATTTCCTTATTGGAGCTGAATCCTTACAAAATTAATGTGAAAGAGCTTATATGAGACCTACCATGGCACTGCAGTTTACATGGACTCCCACTACCTTCTGCTTTGGCATGCAATTTAGATGCTCATACGCTCAAGGGCCCAAGGTGGGGACAGCCTTAAACTTAATGTGTTTTCTGGTTGAGATCAAAACCTGCTTATTTTTAGAAGAGGTGCGTTGTTCCGACCAGTGCACACAGACAGAACAAAAGGGAAACAGATAGAAACCTGTTCACTTCCATGTATTACAACCACCTGGGCACCAGGGAAACACTGAAGCTGACATCTCCAGCAGTGGCAGTGTTTTAAGAGTCCCTGGAAAAGGAGCAAGGACAGACTTTGTTGTGAACATATTCCCATACCAAAACAACACTATAGGCTTTCATGCTGTTTTACCTGACAGCGTATTTACACATTAGTAAAGGGAAAAGACATATTGACTATGTAAATAATTGGTCAGAATGAAAGCAGAAGATAAACCAGCCTTCACTCTTTAATAAGGAGGTGTTATTTAACAGTTACATACTGGTAAATAACCAGTATGTCTTACAGCTATCTCAAATAATCAATCAGCTCTCCCAGAGAAATGTAAGAAATACTGTATTAATGTAATTCCGGTCCTCTGCAGTGAAACTCCCTTTGTACCAGTCTGGTATAAAATTAAATCATTCATTTAGCAGTGCCATACGTGTCAAGAGGATCAACATGTTACACTACAAAACATTATCACAACCGAAGTGGCTCTTAGAAAACTTTGATGTATGCTTTCAAATGGAGTTTAGTCACTACGGTAAGCTGGAAAAAGTTCAATATCACCACATATTTATTGAGTCCTCTATTAACTTGCCAGGAATAAAACTAGAATCATTCTACAGTACCAAAAGACCAAGGTGTCCAAGGACACCAGATAGATAGATAGATATGCATGCACACGCATGCACACACATATAATGGAAACCAATCATTTCTATGTTTAAAACTGGATTCAGGCTCTGAATTAAGCAAATAGTGAAGTTCCATTAAAAATAAATAAATAAATTTAAAAGTCCTTTTTTCTTTACTGATAAGCCTATTTGCAGTGTCACACATCTGTCTGAAGGAGCTGGGCATTCTGACAGAAGATGGCGAAAATCCACCCTGTAGTGGACATAAATTTTGTTCTTCTAGCCTGAAGTTTTTATGCATGTGGGCCCCATTTAAATGTAATCCACCCTTGGCAATGAGGATCATCAATGTACGCTATGCTTCACTAAAATAAAGGAAATGAGATGCACATAAATATGTTGAAATAATATTATGTCTGAGATATCATCCCACATGAAGGAAATTCCAGGTTTTGATAGACAGCACCCTGCATCAGCTCAGACCTCTCTCTACTCTGTAACCCATATGGCCTTTAGGGAGTTCCCCAGGACCAAAGAATGATAGTGAACACTGGCTATGGGCAGCTCCTAGTGTTCTGCACACCATGTGTATCACAGGTCTATTTTTAGAGAATCCTGATCCGGTATGTGAAGACTTTCAGTTTCAGGGGACTGAAACAAATAACTGCAGGTGTTGTGATACTTTACACAGAAGATCAAAAACACCCTTTGAT
>NW_009925432.1:1118-6533 GCF_000696875.1 Nestor notabilis | reverse complement strand
TTCAGCAGACATCCTGACAGGCAAAAGGTTTAGCTGTCCTGCTATCCTCTCCAGTCCTTCAAGCAAAAGCTCCTTCTTTTCCTGTACTAAGGCAGGCCCACGCCATACTTCCCAGGAATTGACCACTCTCCAGCTATGCTCAGAGACCTGGGGTCTCTTCCTCAGGAGTCCAATTAGCAGTGACCAGGGAGCTTTCTGAAAAGAAGACACACTCAATTTAGCAGAAAGAACATAAAGAAAGGAAGAAAGCTATTGGAACAAAAACTACTGGAACAACCACCTTCATGCAAGTCTTGTCTTTATCCCAAAGGTCTGCCCCCAGTAGACTCACCCTCAGCCAACATAAATTTCCAAACCGCTCCTTGCCAGTGACCACCTCACCGGAACAGGTTGCCCAGAGATTATAGAGTCTCTCTCCCTGGAAATACTAAATGGTACTTGGCAGCCTTCACCTGAGCCTGCTTTGAGTAGTGGTTGGGACTAGACAATCTTCAGAGGTGCCCTGCAACCTTAACCATTCTAAAATATCCATGGGACACTCCAACTGGAGAAGCACTGAGAAAAGGAAGAGGCTTTTGTCCCTGTAATAAGGGTTTGACAGTAAGAATTTGGCAGGCTTCCCCTGAACCAGGCCTAACTGATCCCTGCTTCCAGATTCACCAGAAGTTGAGCTGAAATAGTTTGTATGCCAGGAACATACAGGTGAAATTGGCACTTTTTAAGGGGCAAATTAACTCCAGCACTTTACAGCCAACACTGGTTGCAGCTGGTCCTTTGACACATTTCCACAGCTGCCTCCCACTTCCCCCACGCTTGAACAGGCTTCAAAAGACATGACAGTACAAGTACACTTGACAGACACCAGCCTCAACTGGATGGGGAATCCCAAACTGGGGCAACAGGCAAGTCAGGGATGAAGTGGGATCTTGCCCTGGGCAGGAACAAACTGGATGATGCACTGGGGTCTTTTCACCCCTACTTTGTACATATTAAAAAAATATATATCCTTGAAAACTAGTTCTCCCTGAACTTTCAAAGCATCCAAAGGCTTATAAGAAACAACAGTATCTAATACTGAACTTTGTCCTGCTGTTTCTTTGTGACATCTTTTTGGCATCTAGCCTCTAAACACAACACCTGCATTACAAGGTACCAGGTAGACAATTACACGAATGACAGACAGGGGCAGACAAGCAATAAAAAGGCAGACCTGCCTCAAAACATAATTGCCAAAAAGTAGCATACAAAATAATGGCTGCATTTTCAGAGATACAGAACATGTAGGATTCAAAAATAAATTTAAAAAAATAATAAAACCCCCACAAACACACACACACACACACAATGTATTATATTCACTAGTCTTACAGAATTCCTACCCTTTCAAGAAGTCATGCTTACAATATCATCCCCCCACCTCTAGAGGGCTACTTATTTTATGAAAGATACCAATATTTACATTCATGTCTAGTAGACCCTAATATAATGTGTGGGACAAGATGATCTTTAATGGCATCAAAAAGGTATCAGAATCTGTCAACCTGTGAGCACAGTAAGAAAAATAAAGAAACTACTGCTACCAAGCAAAATGCCATCACACAGCTGATGCTGCTTCAATCATTCCTCTACAGAACTGCAAAGATTTTAGTGGAAGAATAGTTCAAGTCTTGCCATGCAGACCTCAGTGAGGCACAGCAGTAATTTTCAGCTTCCCTTCAAAGGATTCTACTGAACAATTTCATGATGTCATTTGCTTAAGTTTGCCGAGACTTAGATGAGGGTGACAGACCCAAAGGACAACAAAAAAAATGTTATTGCAGATATTGGGATGGGATAATTCCTATAGCTTCCCCTGATTTTCCATTTCTTACATAAATTTTACACACTTTAGGTAAAAGTGACCTCAGTAAGTAAGAAGAATCAAGAAATGTCAGTTATGAATACTATCTCCAGTCTTAATAAATTCAAGAATCTTATTTAGGTTTCTTAAACTTTCTTCCCCAATCTCTGCATCTAGAAAATTGAAGTATTTTCTCCCATTTTTTCTTCTGATGTAGTCATCTAAATGCAAGCTCATTGGAAGAAAGTCTCTATATGCATCGTGCAGAGCACGAACATCACCTTAATCGTAACTCCAAGGCTGTGAAACTCCCATCTCACTCTTAGCCCCACTTAGCCTATGACTATGTTATTAAAGCTATATAGTAAATAAATTCAAATATCTACAAATATGAATGGGAAACTGAAATCCCACAAGTTTAAATGACAAGCCAGGTGAAAAATCAATTTAATTTTCCAAAACCAACATTTTAATATCATCATGTGGAATTCACAGCACAAACGAGCAAATTTTAAATAGATGGAAACCACCAGTAGACTGAAGCAACAGACAAAGCCAGCAGACTGGAGCTTCAGCATTCCTAAGTGATTAATACTGGCCATGAAGATTAAAGTGACCTTGTTGCACAAATGGAAACAAGGACAGAAAACACAGCATGTTTGAAAGCCAGCACTTCCCAGTGAGTAATAACACCCATCAGAAAAGTTTCAAATGATCCCTGCATCTTACCAGAAACTGTTTTCTAGGTATAATTTTTCACTTTTGAAAAGTAAACTGTTTAAGAAAATGCTCAGATACAGTATCACCAGCTAGTTCTAGACTAATAATACATAATTATGAAAGTTAATTATTATATTGATCTCATAGGTATCTATTTTCATCTACAACTAGTTCTTATAAGTTGAAACCATTCACTCACACTGGAGCCAGTGTTACAGTATAGCCACTGATCTCTCATCTGGGATTTATTCCAGCTTTCCACCAATCTCACCTACCATTCATGTTATCATTTCTGAAATATAAGCATACTCTGAGCTGCAAAGCAGGCACAGATTTTCAAGCACAAAAGAACCTAATTATTGCTTCCAAGCACCAACTCATTCATGCAGACACTTAATCCCCAGGTCTTTTCAGATGAGAGAGCAGATGGCCCACAGCTATGAACTAGCAGGTATTTAAAGATGAAATTACAGGCAACTTTCTTTGCTATACTGTCACTTAATCTGAGGCTAAGGAAAGTGTAAACCAGTGTGATAAACTGCTGAATACACATGCTTTCAACTTTGCCCACTACAGCCAAGATGAACCTGTTTGAGAAACACTCCTTACCTGTCATTGAATGGATCTCAAATAAACTGAGTCAGCATTGCTAATGTTCAAAAAAAAGAAAAAAAAAAGAAAAAAAAAAGAAAAAGAAAAAGAAAAAACCCCACAACCCCAAACCATCCAAAAGAGGCTTGGAGCATGCTGACTACTTAACTTCTGGGTCTCTTTTTTCCAAGATAAAGAGAACATTTTTCCCTCCCTTTGCAGTTTTTGCAGTTCTCCAACACCAACACAAACAATAGAGCAAGTCTGCCTAACCTGCCCAAGATTCCTAACTCAGCTAGGCTGGTTTAACAGCACAGCTCATAGACACAGCCCTGAGAAAAGCTCAGCCCACCCCAGTAAACACGCCAAGCACAACCACACAAGAAGCGTTACTAGAAGAACTCTCCCTAGCTGAAAAATAGGTTGACTTAGATCCAACAGCCATGTTTTCTTAAGGCTTTCTACTGTTGCTGAGCATTAGCCTGTTTCTCAGTGTTACATATTTTTGAGCCAAATGCTGGCTAGGGTTTCCACAAGCACCTGAAGGGAGGGCTGTGACCCCTTCCACCTTTGCAAGAGGAATAACAGACATCTCCAGCATTACTCCTCCACAGCTACACATGCACCAGCTTGAAGAACAGAGAGGGAAGCTGGGTTCTGCTGGTAAAGTTGTGAGTGCTGTTCCACCTCAGTGGCCAGCACCAAAGGCTCACAGACAGGTGGGCTGTGGCCAAGTCTACCCCAGCGAGCTAAGCAGGGCCAGCAGAGCAGTGTTTCGCAGAAATTCCCACCATTACGTTATCAGTACAATCCTGGGATGATTCAGTACCTGGATGAACCTGTACCCACTGGTACTCTCTGAGAAAGGATGGCTGGGCTTAACACAGACCAGGGACCATCCCCACAAGGCAGTCTGGATACAGCTTCCCAATTCTTGGGGGGTGAAGGAAGAAAAAAAGGAAGTGTTTAACTGAAAGGATGTGAGTCACAACATGCCAGTCGGCCTCAGGCCAAATGCCCTGCTCAATTCAAAAATTTACTGCCTGCTTCAAATTCATTCATTGTCTTTTAACCCATCTTTACTGTCAGTCATAAAACTTCCACACTAGAAATCTGAGGAATCCACTGCTGAATTTAAGCCCTTAAGCAATTCAGAGAGGATATGGGAGTTAAGAGATGATATATGTTTTTACTTTTCATTTGCAAGACCTACATTCAGGCTTTTTAAAATGCTGACTTACTCTAGAAAACTTTGAAGTAGAATGTAAGTAGCAATGAAGGAATGTACCTCTTTGCCATTTTAGTGCTCTTCACACCAAGCTATCCCAGTAATGCAACACCACAGGGACACAGGTAAACCCTGGAATTTATGTGTTGAAACCACTCTTTTCAGGCACAAAGTCTGAAATGCAAGGCACTTCCAGAAATAGACTGCATTGTTTTGTTTGTTCTCAAGAGACTTGATAGATACCGTATGCGAACTTCCTTTTGGTGGGTACTTTGTCCCCTGAACATCCCCGGCACTGGAAAAACTCGGGTCACAATGGGGAGCTGAAGTGAACAGGATGACTAAACCTCTCCAAGGAATCACTGCCTCCTACAGGCACTGATCCATCTCTCTGGCAACTCAGAGCATCTATAGAAATTGCTTTTCAGTGTCCATGACGTTCTAGTCATTCTCATTTTATAAAGCTTAGCATTATCAACAGCAGATTTTCCAGTTCAACCATGCCTTGTGTCTGCATGCAATCCCCTTCAATAGAGTGATATTCTTATAAAAATTTTAGCATATTTTAAGTTATCTTACACTTGATATTATTTCATGAACAATCCCCACAAATACTTTCACACAATACTGCAGAGATCTTAAGTAAGGTAAGGATAAAGAAGCGATGTACTCAAAATGCTCGGCTGGACTTCAAAAAACCCCAAACTTATTCCACACTTCTACATGAGATGCATTTCAGGATCCACCCCTGCTTTGGTGATCAGGTCTGCACTTACAACTCACACTATGTTTTCTAAACATCAAACTTTGCTGAATCCATTGTACAAACCACATGTCTGGTAACATCTATTCTTACACGTCTGCTGTGATGAAATCCAAAACAGCAGAATTCCTATTAATATCAATGAAACAAGCGTCATGGACCTATGCACAGATGAGTCCAGCTTTCAGCCACTGCCATATACCAGCTTGTAATTCCAGTCACATTCAGGCTGCTATCACAATCTGGTTTGTGCACCCTAAATTCAAAAGGGGG
>NW_009925432.1:488-1106 GCF_000696875.1 Nestor notabilis | reverse complement strand
AGGGGGAGGCCGCAAAAAAAGAGCCATGCACTGATTATACCAGCCACTGGTTTTCTGCAAAGACCTGAAGAGTACTTGAAGATAACCAACTGCCATGATCCTGAAGCACGCACATAAACATCTAATGCTGCCTGCTTAATGACACTTCAGTATCAGTGATGTGAGGGTCCTCCCCGCATTCCTTTATACAAAGTAAAACTAAACTTTAGTGACTTTTGAAGTTATCAGGAGTCTTCCCACTAACTTAAGGGAACTCTGGAAAAGGCTCTATTGCATCACTTCCTATTTTACACGACGACCACACTTGGCTCCTTCCAATTAATTTCTGTTCCTCCCAACATTTATGTCAGATTGAAAGATGGGTTTTTTTAATTTCTTTTTACCCTTCTAGGAAGGAAGACTAACCAGCTCCCAGATTGGTCTAATTTCTCCATCCCGACACACATCTGACTGCCACAGCTGCCCCCATGCTGCGATTTCTGAATACATGTTTGAATCCATCTTTCAGACTACAGCCTTGCAACAATGCTCCTTTTCAATGCCCGTCAGCACCTACTCAGCAGGGCTGCCCTCCAGCCCTGGCAAAGCCTCACCATCTCCCCACAAAGCCGGGTATTT
>NW_009925432.1:0-457 GCF_000696875.1 Nestor notabilis | reverse complement strand
TGCCAGCCGGGGAGCGAAACATCGCTCTCCCCCCCCGGCTCTTCGCACCGAGCCGCGAGTTCTCCGCGTCTGCGGATTTGGACAAATGCTAAAGCGGTGAATACTCCCAGGCTTCAGTCCAGCTTCGCTCGAAAAACCTCATCCCGCTACCACACCGCCCACCGCTGCAGCAAAGCCCTCGCTCTCCGGCTGCTGTGGGACCGTGTTCCCAGAACACGCGGGTCGTGGGGCCGACCCCGGGAGGACTCCGCGTCCCTCACCCCGCGGCCGGGTGGGAGAGGACCTTCCGGGCGTGCCAAAGCCAAACGCAAGCTCTTCAGCTCCAACGGTGGGAGCTGCGCCCTCCGTGCCTCTTGCCCCGGCTTGGCCGGCCAGAGATGCCCGACCCACGGGTACCTGCGCTGCGCGGAGGCAGGACGGCTCTCCCTCCCGCCGGAGAGCGAGAGGGGACGGCCGG
>NW_009925431.1:0-837 GCF_000696875.1 Nestor notabilis | reverse complement strand
CAAGTGGGGCCCTACCGGATCTTCTCGGCGTCGAAGAGCCGCTGGGGGGGTCTCTTGAACTTCTTCCTCTTGGCAAACCAATCCTTCTGCAGGGAGAGGGGCACCGGGAAAACAGTGGGAAAACAGTGGGAAAATACCAGGAAAACGGGCACCGGGAAAACAGTGGGAAAACAATGGGAAAATACCAGGAAAACAATGGGAAAATACCGGGAAAACAATGGGAAAACAATGGGAAAACACTTGGAAAACACCAGGAAAACAATGGGAAAACACTGGGACAACACTGGGAAGTCACCAAGAAAAGCACAGGGAAGGCACCAGGAAGGCACTCGGAAAACACTGGGAAGACACCAAGAGAGCACCAGGAAAGGACTGGAATAGGCACTGGGAAAGGACCAGGAAAGGTGCCAGGAAAGGCACAGGGAAGGCACCAGAAAAACACCAGGAAGGAACCAGGAAAGCACCAAGAAAGGCACCAGGAGAGGACTGGAAAAGGCAGTGGGAAAGGATCAGGAAAGGTACCAGGAAAGGCACAGGGAAGGCATCAGGAAGGCACCACGAAAGGACTGGAAAAGGCACTGGGAAAGGCACCAGGAAGGCACCGGGAAGGCGCCAGGAAAGGCGCAGGGAAGGCACCAGGAGGGCACCAGGAAGGTGCCAGGAAAGGCACCGGGAAAGCACTAGGAAAAGGCACTGGGAATGCCCTGGGAATGCCCCGGGAAGCCCCCATCCGCTCTCACCAGGCTCATTCGGGCCTTGATGCGGTCGAAGTCGATGCGAGGAATCATCTTGAGCGAGATCTGGTTCTGGCTGGGCTCCACGTAATCCACCTTGGGG
>NW_009925430.1:7734-7962 GCF_000696875.1 Nestor notabilis | reverse complement strand
GATATGGGAGCCCAGTGACACCCGCAGCAGGAGTGTCCTTCAGCCCCCGTCCTCGCGGGAAAGCCAAAGCGGCCACAGAGATATTTGTCCCTTTGGTCCTGCTGTCCCTCTGTGCCTTGGGGGGACATGAAGAGAAGGGTCCTGAAGGGGAGACCTTAGAGCAGCTCCAGTGCCTAAAGGGGCTCCAGGAAACCTGGAGAGGGGCTTTGGACAAGGGATGGAGGGACG
>NW_009925430.1:7371-7579 GCF_000696875.1 Nestor notabilis | reverse complement strand
GGGCTTGGAGCAACCTGCTCTAGTGGAAGGTGTCCCTGCCCGTGGCAGGGGTTGGAGCTGGAGGAGCTTTATGCTCCCTTCAACCCAAACCAGGCTGTGGCTCTTTGACTGCAGGAGCCCCCTGGCGCACTGGCAGCATCAACCCACAGTCCCTGGAGGGACCAGTCCTCCCCACGGTGTCACCTCGTCCCCTTCGGTGCTGCAGCCA
>NW_009925430.1:5087-7336 GCF_000696875.1 Nestor notabilis | reverse complement strand
CATCCCTGTTGCAGGGTGGCCAAGCAGGGCCCTGGCTGGCAGGAGGGAGAGGGCTCCACCACCCTCAGCATCAGCCTCTCGGTGTCCCCTTCTCATCAGGGGGCTTGTAGCAGAGCAGGACCCATAGTGCAAGCACCAGGTTCACAAGTGGCAGAGCTGTGGCAGTCCCCCGGGCTCCAAAGGACGCTGGTCCTCACCCTGCACGGTGAGGAATGAGAGATGATGCCAGAGCCCAAGGGCATGTGCTTGCCTCCAGCTCCCCCTTGCAACGGGAGCCCCGAGCCCGTGTCCCATTGCTCAGCAGGGCCAGGAGCATCCTTGCCCATGTACCCCTAAAAAATCACCTTTTTTCTGCTCTGCCTCCCCCTCCGCTCCTTCTCTGCATCACTCAGCATCCTCTAGGCACGAGGGGTCGTCTTCTTCCCCCCCCGCCCTGCACCCAGTGCCTGGTTCATTAGGGGTGAAGGTATCAATTTCTGCCTGCTGTGGGGTGATGGTAGGGCTGGGGGTGGCACCAGACCGGTGGTGACAGGGCCCAGCACAGCTTACCAGGGTTGTCCTCCCACCCAGGGACTTGGGGGGGGACAACAAATGGTCTTGTGACTGTATCTGGGACAACAGCAGCTTATCCATGGGCGCAGGCAGAAGGGCTAGTGATGCTGCTCATGGCTAAACCCACATTACAGTAATTAATAATAATTAATAATCAAGCCTGTGTTTGGAAAAGCAGCTAAACCCACCAAGCATCCTCCAGAGCACCATCCAATGCAAACATGGGCATGGCATAAAGGTGCCTTTGTGGGGTTGGACAAACTCCTGGTCCATGGGCTTGTCCTACCTCCAGCGCTCTGGGGGCTGGCCCCACTCCTGGATGGGGCCTTTAGGGCACCCAAACCCCTTCCCTTGGCCACCAGCTGCCAGCAAGCACATCACAGCCTTGTGGTTTGGGTGCTTTGGGGAGCTGCTGCAAGATGTCAGGGTGCTGCTCATCATGGGAGATGTGAGGGTCCCCCTGCCCTGCCAGGAGGACAGGAATGAAGGTTCCCCCCACTCCATTTATAACCAGCAGTTCATGTTCTCAGCTGTGCTGCCTCTCTTGGGGTTTCCAGCCCACAGATGAGAAGGGGAATGGGCACAAAGCCAGTCTGGGATGGGAAAGACAAAGGCAGAAGTCCTGAGATTGAAGCATCTCCCTCCCCCATTGTCCAAGGATGCCTTTGAGTGAGGGAATTAGTTTTCCACTAAGCATTTCCATAATGAACACACAGGGAGCACCAGCAATGGGAATTGCTCGGCCTTTGATTACAGGCAGAGGGGGGTGTTCATGGTCAGGATTCAAATCCAGTGGAAATGAAGGGGAAGTCTTCAAGGCCAGGTTGGACACAGGGGCTTGGAGCAACCTGCTCTAGCGGAAGGTGTCCCTGCCCATGGCAGGGGGTTGGAACTGGGTGAGCCTTGAAGTCCCTTCAACCCAAACCACTCTGTGATCCTGATTTTCAGGAGGAACATCCAGGCACCTGCAGGACCTTCTGTGCTTGAGCACTTGGGATCCTCTTCAAGGACCTTTTGCCAGATTGAGATCTTAAAGGCCAGTGGGGTGATGTGGACCTGAGATGGTGGTGGGGTTTGTAATGGGCCATCTCCAGAACTATCACTTGTCATCCAGCAGGCTGGGGTCTTGTCCCCAAACCCTCTCCCAGTCAGAAAAGTGAAGAGCTGTGAGGCCAAGAGACACTGGCTGCCCTTCACCTCCATCCTTGAAGCTTGATTTAGCCTGGGCTGGAAAAGCTTCAGCATTTCCCTGCTGAGTTTGGACAGATGCTGTTTATCTGTCTCATGGCGGTGCCTAGATGCCTGGCTGGTGATGGGTGGCCATGTCCTGCTGAGCTTTCTGCGCTGGCACAACCACTGCATCTCTTATGGGCTGGAAAATTTTGGGGGTTGACTCCACTGTGAGCAAAATTCCTTCCCCAGTGTACCAGGATCCAAGTGAACAGAGGCAGGGGGGGATAGGGTGGCTGGAGGAGGAAGAAGCAGGGTGAGACCTTGATCTCAAGGTGTCCTTGGTCCACAGTGCAGGAGGACGTGGTTCTTCCACTCCCAGCCTGCAGCCCTATGCTGCTGGATGCTTCTGCCTCGATGCTCACCCCAGCTTTGGATTCAAGCCCCATCCTTCCTCCAAATTCCAGCATGAGCCCCCCTGAACCAAGCCCATGCATCTCCCATGTCCTCTGGTTGACAGGGCATTC
>NW_009925430.1:3839-5050 GCF_000696875.1 Nestor notabilis | reverse complement strand
TGGTGATGCGCAGGAAATGCTGCGTTAAGCACAGACATTTTCCCAGCCTGTTCATCTTCAGCCTTAACAATCCTTCCTCCCAGAGAAATGGCTAATGAGCCATAGGGATCCAATTAGATCCCTCCAGGATTTGTTGTTGTTTAAACCCAAAGGAAAAGACCCACAAGCGCAGTGTGGAGACAACTAGATCAGTGCCTCCCTAATGACTTCATGGCTCTGGAGGAAATACTTGCCTTTGACAGGCGAGGCAGAGACCGAGCTGGCCCCATGGGCGAGCACAGGAGCCACATTCCCCCCTTGTCAGACCCTTTTGGGGTGTGGGTGACCCCACACGATGCCTCATCTGGTTTGAGGTCCCATGGGGACGCCCGGAGCCACGCGGCTGTTCTTTGTTAAGCACAGCAGCACTCTGGGGTTTCACATGGTGGTTCTGTAGGATCAGGGATGCTGATGAACTCCAGATGCTCCCCCAGCATTTAAATACCCAAAACTGGGTGGAAAAACCACAGGAAACCCCAGGATGAGAGGCAGAGAGAAGCACTGGGATGCCATTGGGAGCATCCAAGCAGCGGTGATGCTCACCTGGATGGTGATGAGACACCGCAGGGGGAAAGATGCCACCAGCAAGGACCTTATTGGCCCCCCCCGGTGCTGGCAGACCCCACAGCCTGGCCGTCATGCCGCAGGGCTGCCGAGGACGTGGCCCTGCCAAGCAGCAGATTTTGCTTAGCTGCCTGGGCTATATTTAGCTGCCTGTAAAAGGGGTTAGTGAGCAGCGCCGGAGCCAGTGGCACAGAGAAGAATGTCAACGTAAGAGCAGCCAGGGATAAAAAAAGCCCATCCCGGGCGCCGGGAGCTTTGTACAAATCCATGCTGGAGCTGGAGCTGGAGCTGGAGGCAGGGCTGCAGCAGCCCCCTGCAAGGGGGCACTGGGTGATGGCTACTCGATAGCCACCCCGTTGGTGCTTTGCCCGCAGTGATTTGGGGCTGATTTCCTTGCTTTGCAGCATCCTGGTGTTGAGCTGCACAGGGAGGGTCTGTGGAGGGAGAATGGGGCCTCAGATCTGGAGGGCTGGGTTAAATCATAAGGCTTTTGGGGCAGGCATCGCCCTCCATGGGCAGGGTGAAGGCCCAGCCTGCTCCCACCAAGGACGTGTTTGTGACGCTCCCTGTATCCCCATCCAGGCAGCTGGAAGTTACTGGAGCGTGAA
>NW_009925430.1:951-3804 GCF_000696875.1 Nestor notabilis | reverse complement strand
ACAAAGACACATTTTTGGGATGCTTTCTTTATGCTCAGTGAATCTCAACACACCTTTCTTCCAAACGCTCACCTCACCCCCCCAAGTCAGGCCTCTTAAAACAAAAGCTGGGCAAATCCCACCACATCCCAGCTCTTCCCAAACCCTCCTGTTATACTCCAAGCTCTTCCACACATCCCTGACCTCACCTGGGCTCCCCCCCCTGTCTGTGTGGACCAGGCTGCTGCCCAGAAACATCAGATTGAAACCAATATAGGAGTCAGTACATAGGAAAAGTGGCTTCCAAAACTGTAGGTATTTTGTCCCAGAAACAATTCGCTTGTTCTGCTTGTTCATTGGGGCAGGTGATGTGAATAGTTCCACGTCTGACCCCAGTTTGGGGATGCTGTTGGTGGAACCGCAGCTCCTGTGATGAACTGGATGAGCCCCAAGCTGTGGCTGTGAGACCCACCATGGCTTTGGGTCAGGAAAGAGCTTCTGCTGCAATCAAATAAAAGGAAGATGTTGTAATTTTGGTTGGATTTTCCCATTCTGCTGGGAATGGCCGAGTTGCAGATGAGTTGCAAAGACCTGTGCAATTCGTTGCAGGTATTTAAGCTGCTTTGACCTACAGGAACAGGAGAAGCAGCTCATGTGCTGTCCCCTGCCATGGAAGGGATGCGCTGGGCTGTGTATGGGCACAGCGTGGGGAAGATCTCCATCACCCCCATCACGTCGTGCCCAGGGGGAGATGGTGCTGCATAATCCATGTCCCTGTGAAGGACGGTGGGGGCAGCTCACATCCAGATGGCTGAGTACTGGGATACAGGAGGATGCTCTGGAAGGGCACTGCTATCTGCTGTAACCTTCCATCTCCTGCCGAGGCAGCATGGAGATAGCCAGACTTCCATCTCCACCCTGCCTGGTGACAAATTGCATCCCTGGGAGGTGTTTGCTGGCATTTTCCCTCTTGTTTCAAATCCTCCAGGCAACCAGCTGCTCTCACTGTCTTTGGCCTCTGGGATCTCACAGCGAGGATGGTTGTTCTCAAGGGCTGAGCATGATTTCTGCAGATCCATCCTAGAGGAGCCACCTCCATCACTACGGGGCTGGTTCAGAGCCCCCAAGTCTGTATCCTGCCCATGTTCATGGAAAATCCCTATCCCCAGCCAGGGAACAACCTGCAGGTCCCCAAACCCTGTGACCCATGTCCCAAAATAGCACCTTAACGGAGGGACTGACGCAGCCCCGGGGTGAGCTCAGCTCAGGAATAACCTTTCCTCCACATCACCTCCGTATCCAGCCAGAAACCAGGGTCTTAAATGGGCTGGGAATTAGGAAGATACATCTAAAAGAGGAACAGCGAAGCGCTGCTCTCCCTCGGAGGTGACTTTGAGCTGAGATCAGAGCCCACAGCAGTGAGCAGGAGAGCTTGATCCTCCCCTGCTGCAGCCCGGGACAGGGGATGACGCCTCCATCCCCATCAGCAGCTTGAGGGTCAGTGGGTTTTGATGACCAGTGGGATAAAGCAGCTCAGCAGCAGCAGTGGGAGCAGAACAGACTCTCACAGCCCATTTCCTCCCTGTTCTGGATCCCTTTGTTTTAGGACAAAACAGGATTTAAAGCAGATGGCGGGGCAGGGAGGGGTCTGAGCTCATCCTTACTGACTTCGCCTCTGTGATGGATAAAGCAGGAGCTCTCCCAGTGCTGGGGAGGGCACGGATGGGGTATTTGAGGTCCCTGCCAGGAGCATTCTGGCAAGGGAATAATCCTTCCCTTCCCACTGATGTTCTTTTGCATTGCTGGGGCTTGTACCCAAGAGCTTTGTGGGCTTCAGCTGGAGTTTGGGCTCTGATGCTCACCATGCCCAGGGTGCAGGCAGGTTTGGAGGGTTATTCAGCACCAGCGATGCACACAGAGACTCACACGCCTCGTGTGTGCCTCAGTTTCCCCAGCTCCCCTAGCCCAGCCGTTCCCAAAGGATCACCTGGCAGAGGAAAGCGTTCAGCCAAGGTGGATGCAGGGACTGCACCATAGATCTCCTAGGGCAGAGCACCCCTTGGGGTCACCCAGAGGGTGGAGAAAGGGGGACCCACTGCAGGGTGCTCCTCCCCAACCACCCCGCACTTCCCTTCTCTCCCTCCATGTCCCTCCAACATCTCCCCCCTTGCTCCCACACGCATCCTGGATCAGAGGGACACAGCCCCCCTGCTGCATGACTGGCAGTGTCACATCCGATCGGGTGCCAGGCAGGATAAACATCCCTGATGCTCGGCCTGAGACTGCTCCGGAGAGGGGAGACAGTCAAGGAGAAAACGGAGCGTGAGGAGCTAAAAATAGCATCTGGTGAAGGCTTGGTCCCCGCAGGAGCTGCCAGGGCCCGTCACCAGCCCCCCCGGGGGCCCTGCCAGTGCCCGTCACCAGCAGCAGGATGAATGTCCCCCCCCAGCTGCCAACTCCAGCCCCACTGAGCCCTTGGGGTATGGGGGGACCTGAGTCCTGGCTGGTTCCGTGGGTCTCATCCCCCCACAGGGATGGAGGTCAGAAGAGCATCACCTTTAGCGGGTTAGCAAGCTCTGCTCCTCCCCAGGGCCCAGGAGCGGTGCTGAGCCCCCCAGGGAAGGGTCAGGATGGGCACCTTGCTGTGGGCGCTCAGCATCACCCACCACCATCGGCAGGTTGGCCACAGACAGGAATTTGGGAACGTGCCCCTGCTGGGAGCAGCATCCTGGTGTAGGGACAATGGCACCCATGGGGTGCACCCCGCTGCTCCGCCCTGGGACATAGAATCATGGAATCACACAGTGGTTGGTGTTGGAAGGGACCTTAAAGCGCATCCAGCTCCAACCACTTCCTCTAGAGCAGGTTGCTCCA
>NW_009925430.1:0-509 GCF_000696875.1 Nestor notabilis | reverse complement strand
AGGGACCTTAAAGCTCATCCAGCCCCAACCACTTCCTCTAGAGCAGGTTGCTCCAAGCCGCTGTGTCCAACCTGGCCTTGAACCTCCACCCTGAGAGCCAGGAGGGACGTTTGGGGGCTGCCCCCAACCCCACCCGGTTTCCCAGTTGCACACACAGGCAATGGCAGCCGGGGGTGTGTGGGGGGGTGTCCCTTCCCACGTGCAGATTTGGGTTGATGTCAGTTCATGCTCAGGCTGCTCTCCTCTCCTCACAGCTCCCATCCAGCTCAGGGGTGCGGCTGGGGACCCTGCATCACACACACTCGGTGCTGCCCATGTTCCCCCAGAGGTGGCCAGTCCTTGTGTTGGGGAAAACATGGGCTGGGGCACGATCAAGTGGATTTTCCAGCCGGATCCAGGCTCTTCCCAGCCCTCCCCCTCCCCCGGGCTGCATCCCCATGTTATCTTTAATTATTATTTCCCAAGATTTTAATCCTGGAAATTATTCGCGGCTGCAATAAGTGCGAAGG
>NW_009925429.1:2155-2483 GCF_000696875.1 Nestor notabilis | reverse complement strand
AGCACCGCGCTGGAGACCCTCAAGAACCACATCTCAGGCATCTTCAGCCCCAAGTACTCCGTGAGTCCCTGGGCACCTCCATCCTGGCCCCTCAGCTCCCTTGCTGAGCCTCCTGCCCCCCAGTACCCCCTGTTCTCACCTCTCCAGCCCCACAGTCCCCTCCCCTCCATGCCCCTCACGCCTGCTGTGCCCTGCCCCAGGCACTGCTCCCAGGTACCGCTGCTGGCCCTACCTCCAGCACAACCTGGGGCACGGCGGGGCTCAGCCCGTCTCCATCCTCCACCCAGCTGCCGCCCCCCGTGCCCCTGATCCCGGAGGTGCCGAAGCC
>NW_009925429.1:1024-2095 GCF_000696875.1 Nestor notabilis | reverse complement strand
TTCCTGGTGCGGGAGAGCCAGGGCAAGCAGGAGTACGTGCTCAGCGTGCTGTGGGACGGGCAGGTCCGGCACTTCATCATCCAGGCTGCCGACGTGAGTGACCACAGGCGGGGTGATGCAGTTGGGGTGGCCCTGGGCAGGCAGACAGGGGTCCCTGATGTGAGTACATGGGACGAGTGAGCACAGGACGAGTTGTGCCTGTCCTTGTGGGGTGTGAGCCCTGCATCGTGCATGCAAACTCCCACTCGTGTGTGCCCTGCCCACTATGCATGCATGTCCTGCGCCACATGCCCATGTGCATTGCAGCCCTTGCACCCCAGCCCTTGTGAGCAGACCCATGTGTGCAGGCACAACCGCTCAGCTTCCCCTCCCTGCAGAACATGTACCGGCTGGAGGGGGACGGGTTCCCCACCATCCCACTGCTCATCGAGCACCTCCTGCAGAGCCAGCAGCCTGTCACCCGCAAGAGCGGGATCATCCTGGCCAGAGCCATGCCCAAGGTGACAGCGGCCAGCGGGCAGGGATGTGGGGCTGGGGCAGGCTGGGGGACAGCTCACCGCCTTCAGTGTCTGCTCCCTGCAGGACAAATGGGTGCTCAACCATGAGGATGTGCTGCTGGGGGAGTGCATTGGTCGGGTGAGTCAGAGTGCTCTGGTCCTGCCTGAGCAGGGTCTGTGGGAGGACAGGGCTGTCCCCAGGGGGTCTGTGGGAGGACAGGGCTGTGCCCAGGGGGTCTGCAGGAGGACAGGAATTGCCTCTGGCCACTGGTAAGCTGGGCTGGTGCGCCTGTTTCTCTCATAGGGTAACTTTGGGGAGGTGTTCAGTGGCCGCCTGCGTGCTGACAACACCCCTGTCGCTGTGAAATCCTGCCGGGAAACCCTCCCAGCTGAACTTAAGGCCAAGTTCCTGCAGGAAGCCAGGTCCGTGCAGCCATCTCGCTTCTCCCAACCTGTCTGCTTGTCCATCCTTGGGACCTGGGGCTATTCAAACTGTGCTGGGACTGCAGCATTCTTATGCTGAGGATTGTGCCTGGGGCAGGCCGGCCCCCCCCCCCCCCCCCCCCCCGGGCGC
>NW_009925429.1:388-981 GCF_000696875.1 Nestor notabilis | reverse complement strand
CCCACGGTGTCATTCCCTGATTCCGCAGGATCCTCAAGCAGTACAACCACCCGAACATCGTCCGGCTCATCGGTGTTTGCACCCAGAAGCAGCCCATTTACATTGTCATGGAGCTGGTGCAGGGTGAGCAGCCCTGCCCTGCAGCCGCCACGCTGCCAGGGGAGCTGGTGCTCACGTGTGCCAGGGCAACCCACACCAGCTCCACATCCCGGGTGCAGGGGGGGACTTCCTGAGTTTCCTGCGCAGTGAGGGGCCCCACCTGCGGGCGAAGGAGCTGATCAAGATGACGGAGAACGCTGCCGCCGGCATGGAGTACCTGGAGAGCAAGCACTGCATCCACAGGTGGGCTTGGGCACACACCAGGAGCCATCACTGCCGCCGTCCCGTGCCAGGGGGGACCCCTGGGTGCACGGTGGGCACATGGCTGATGGCTCTGGGCTGTCCCAGGGACCTGGCTGCTCGCAACTGCCTGGTGACAGAGAAGAACACCCTGAAGATCAGTGACTTTGGGATGTCACGGGAGGAAGAGGATGGCATCTACGCCTCCACGGGGGGGCTGAAGCAGATCCCGGCCAGGTGGACGGCCCCTGAAG
>NW_009925429.1:0-220 GCF_000696875.1 Nestor notabilis | reverse complement strand
CAACCCTGCCTCATATCCACAGGAAGATACAGCTCAGAGAGTGATGTCTGGAGCTTCGGGATCCTGCTGTGGGAAGCCTTCAGCCTGGGTGCTGTCCCCTACACCAACCTCAGCAATCAGCAGACGCGCGAGGCCGTGGAGCAGGGTAAGGGATGTGCCAGAGTCTGGCTCTCGAGGGCAATGCAGGGCTGTGGGTACAGCACAGTGGATCCATGGATCG
>NW_009925428.1:28304-35026 GCF_000696875.1 Nestor notabilis | reverse complement strand
ATTGCAGTATTACTGGTGCTGTGAGAGCCAGACCAGGGCTCCCTGCTGCCCTGGGCTTGGGAGTGCCAGGAATGGCCTCTGGAAAGGTCCTTGGATGGACAGTCTTGCTCTCTAACAGTTCTGTTTGGCAATCTCATAGGTTGCATGTGGCACAGTCGTTTCCTGTCCCTGTATCTTTGCTGGAAGATACTGATTTTGCTCGTCTGTCTTGCAGAGATGACTCTCCTGTCCTCCCAGACACCATCTTTGGAGTCGTCCTCAGCTGCCACCGAGAGTCCAGAGCAAAGGATGCTGGAGAAGAGGGCCAAGGTTATTGAGGAACTGCTCCAGACAGAGCGGGACTACATCAGAGACCTGGAGATGTGTGTAGAGAGGATCATGGTGCCCCTGCAGCAGGCACAGGTAGGAGGAGGGAGGCAACCTGTGTTGCAGCACTGGTGGGAAGAGGTGAGGATACTGAGTCTGCTTTGTGCTCAGAGGCTGACAAGCAGCAGCGTGGGAACCCATAGAGGAAATGCAGTCATGGTGAGGGGAGGAGGATGGTTCTCGCTGCTCCCTGCGCTCATAGCAATAGTCCATATGTTTTGGGATCCTGATGAGCTCTTGCTACTGCTGAGAGCAAGAGTCCTGGCAGCAAGTATCACAGATTCATTTCCTGGGGCAGGAAATACTCCTCTTCATTTGGTTTGTAGGTTAAATTCTTTGTCAGGAGAAAGAAAAGATGGGTTTTTGGCATGGGGATAGAATGGGTGGGAGGACAGGGAGAATAACAGGTGAACGGAGGCAGGGAGCTCTGGGACAAGCACTGGGAAAGAGGGGACACCATGATAGGACACATAAGGAGTGTGAACGTCAGTGCACTGGGGGGCAAGGGAGTGAGTACAGAAGTCACTGTGATGGGAGGAGGTCATACCAGGAGGCTGCTGTGAAGCTGAGGACTGATGGGTTGCAGAAGGGCAAGGGTGGGCTGCTGGGTCTGACTGGGACATATTTCCTCATCAAGGACATCTCTCTTCCCATTCCCTAGATGCAGAACATAGACTTTGAGGGTCTTTTTGGAAACATCCACGTGGTAATTAACTTCTCCAAGCAGCTGTTGTCCACCTTGGAGGCTTCAGATGCCATCGGTATGAAATCTGTTAACTTTCCTCAGCAGGCTGGGATGGGCTTTGCTAATGGCAGAGAATGGTTTAAATGGTGGGAAAGGATCACTGGGGCTGGGCTTCCTCCCTGCTGGTCCCTGTCAGTCCAGCAGCAAAGCCAAGGAGATCTGTGTTGCCCAATGGGTCGCTATGCTGAGAAACACAGTGCCTGTGGCCCTTGCCCTGAAGTGAGCTCCATTCCTCACTCCTATGCTGCCATCTTTTGCCACTCAGGCCTTGAGCAGCCTGTGCCTTTGCTCTCTGTGTGGCTCCAGTAACCAGTGTCCCCACTTTTTACCCCTGGGAGACCTCTCTGTGCTACTGGGTAATATGGAGGCATCCTGGGTGCTCTAGTAGACTGTCTTCTTGAGCTCCGTGTGTGTAGGAATGGGGATGCTGGGCTTCTCACCATGAGTCACGCCATAGTTGTTTGAGGTAGCCGGGGACCAGGAGACACTAAAGTCCTGCTTTGCTGCTGTCTGCAGGGCCAGTGTTCCTGGCACAGCGTGCAGAGCTGGAAAGTGTCTACAGGGTGTATTGCCAGAACCACGATGAGGCCATCGCACTGCTGGAAACCTATGAGAAGGATGAGAAGATGCAGAAACTACTCCTGGACCTGCTGGATAGCCTCAGGTTGGAGCCTCTGGCTGTGGCAGCCACCAGGCCTGGGGTAGGGGGTCAGTCTCCAGCATCCCTGCCCCTCTACCAGCAGCACTTGGACAGTTCAGATGGTGGTTAGAGGGGGGCTGGCTGTGTCACTGCATAGTTTACCAGACTCCAGGTTCAAATGGCCCCCTGCCCCAATGCACAGATGCTGAGACATCTGTAGGTCTACTTAAACTCTGAGCAGAAGCCACCAAGGTACAGAGAAAATGGCATGTCCTGGATTGAGGGTTTCTGTTCCCGCGCCCTGCCCCATCAGCCCTCATGGCTGATGAGGAAGGAGCTGTTCTGCCTGGTTCAGTGACTGCCAGGGGTCCAGCTTGTGGGGATTTATGCCCCAGGAGCTGGCTGTGCTGGCGGCCACTCTGGGTGCGGGCGGCTACTCTGGGGGGACATGGCCACCTACCACCCTGGTGGCAACATTATGGGATGGGGCAAAGGCACTGGCTGTGGGATTGCACGCCTGCCGCCCCATTAACCCATTGCTTTTCTTTGCTTTTTGGCACTCTGTGGGCCGGCAGGAGCCTGTACAGTGAGTGGTAAGTGCACTCTTTCTGTTAGTCCCTGTCTGTCGTCTGTCTTGGCCTGGCTGCTCCCTTGTAACTAACCATCTGCCACCAGCTGGGTGCATGTTTAGGGGCCTTAACAGTGTCTTGTGAATGCATGTCTGGGAGGAGCGGGGTGTCTGTGGCAGTGGGTGGGCTATACAGGCAGGCAGCACAGGTGATGAGGCGAGAGGAGGTCTCAGGCAGGAAGCAGGTTTTGGCATCAGCCCTAGGGAGCCAGGAAAGCACTGCACTGACTGCAGATCTGAGCACATTCAGTTCTGTCCTGCACTGGTGGACGGATCTGGGCAGTTGGATGGTGGGACGGTCTGAAGCAAGTGGTGTGTTGCTAAGTTTGAGGCTGTGCCTGTGTGGGATTTCACAGTGTGTCTGGTGATGGACTGGATCCTGGCTGGGAAGGGTCATTTGCTGTGAGTGAGGTCTGGAATCCTGGGGTTGACCTTACAGCACTAGGAGTTCAGGAGTGCAGTCAGTTTGGAGATGAGGGATGGCATGACTTGGGGAATACAGTGGATTTAGATGCATTAGTGTTCTGGGTCTGGCTGGCAATGGTTTGAGGGGCAGAATTGTGTAGCAGAGCTGGACTGAAAACTGGTGCATCTCCTTTGTCCCAACTTCCCAGGGGCTGCACAAACTACATTAACCTGGGCTCCTTCCTCATCAAGCCAGTGCAAAGGGTGATGCGGTACCCACTGCTGCTGATGGAGCTGCTGAGCGCCACCCCTGAGGCTCACCCTGACAAGGCACCGCTGACGGCTGCTGTCCTCGCTGTCAAAGAGATCAACGTTAACATCAATGAATACAAGCGCCGGAAGGACCTGGGTGAGCAGCTGGGGAGAGGCAGGGGTGGGTGCATTGAGGTTGGCATCTGTCAGCTCCTGAGCCTTAGCTGGCAACCACAGTTGTGGTGGGAATCTGCTCCCAAGGTCTGTGCCCTCAAAGAAGGGCAGTTAGAAAAGCTGCATTCAAACAATCTGAGCATGAGATATAATACTTAAAGTAAGGCAGTATACATCCAACTTTAGCTGTTTCTTGTGGTACAGAGGTAGGAAATGTATGCAGCTGCTGACTAGATGGCTATTAAATGAAAACAAAAATAATTACAAGACAAAGAATATATATCTGAAGTTTAAAAATGCCATTTTAAACAACACAAATAGGGAATTAATCTGCTAGGGCAGTCTCTGTCTTACTGAGATTTGGAGGTTTAAGTTTGAAGGTGTATCTGTAGACAGGACAGAATCACGGAAGTGCTGGCTGCAAGAGCCCTCTGGGGTCTCCTGTCCAACCTCTTGCTTGGAGGATTTTCCCCAATGTTGTCTCTGATCAGCCACTGCTCCCTGCAACCGATTCTCACTGATCTCCAAGGATGGAGGTCTCACAGCCTCTCTGCTGTCCTCTGCCAGGGATGCACCACCTTCACAGTGAAGCTGTGTTCCCTGATTCACTCTAAAGGTCCCAAGCTGCTCTTTGTGGTTGCTGCCCTCCGTGTGTTCCGTGACTCTGCTCAGAGGATTTTGGCCCCAGCACCTTCAAGTAGCTGCTGGCTGTGAGCAGATCCCCTGCACCTTCTCCCAGCCAGGCTGAGCCTGGCTCCCCCAGCTCTCCTTGTGGGGCCTGAGTTCTCCCCATGGGTCAGGAGCTCTGGTTCTCCCACATCCCTCTTGACTTGGGGGCACCAAAACTGGACCCAGTTCCCAAGTGCAGCCTCCCTGGGACTGAAGAGAGGGAAGACAATTATTCCATTTGACCTGCCAGCCACCCTCTCTGTTTTCCCTTGGAAGCTCCTGACTCATGCAAGTCTTAAACTTTGCTCTGTCTACGTAGCTCTAATGAAGCTGAGATGACATAGGCTGCCTGTAATGATTGCTCATATTTGCTAAATAAGCAATATAAATGCCTTCTGTACATCCAGCGATTATTATATACTATCTATCTCCTATGTCGCCATATGGTAGCAGTATTCATACTCCTATGGAAGAGTTTGAATGGTGAGCCTACAAATTGTAGGGTGTATCGAGAACCAAGTAGGGGATTGCAGGTGGCACAGTGCTGGATTTCAAGATGATGTATGGTACATTATGGTACGATAGTTTACAAGGGTATGTAGCGATAGGACAAGGGGTAACAGCTTTGAACTGACAGAGGGTAGATTTAGATTAGATATTAGGAAGAAATTCTTCACTATGAGGGTGGCGAGACACTGGCACAGGGTGCCCAGAGAAGCTGTGGCTGCCCCATCCCTGGCAGTGTTCAAGGTCAGGTTGGATGGGGCTTTGAGCAACCTGGTCTAGTAGAAGGTGTCCCGGCCCATGGCAGTGGGTTTGGAACTAGATGAGCTTTAAGGTCACTTCCAACTCAAACCATTCTCTGATTCTGTGGGGGTATATGGGACTGCAGAAGCTTAAGGAAGGGGAAAGTCAGCAATGCAGTTGTTGATGATGATGTGCTGACAAGGGTTCTGATTTCTGCATCATTCTCTTCAGTGCTAAAGTACCGGAAAGGGGATGAGGATAGCCTCATGGAGAAGATCTCCAAGCTCAACTTCCACTCTATTATCAAGAAATCCAACCGTGTGAGCAGCCACCTCAAGCACCTCACTGGCTTTGCGCCCCAGGTAACATATATCAGCTGCCAGGTGCACTTGCACCTTGTGGTGCAGTGGCATCTGCAACCCCCCCACACTCCTTCCTCAATGAGCTGCAGTGATCCAGGTCACTGAGGCAGGGTGAGCTTAGGGCCCGAACCATCCATCTGCTGTCCAGCTTGTGGGCAGAAGGTCCCACATCTCACAATTTGGGATGTGCAGGAGTCCTGCATTGCCTCCCTTGAGATGTTTTCTCTCACAGCTGAAGGATGAAGCCTTTGAAGAGACAGAGAAAAATTTCCGGATGCAGGAGAGACTGATCAAGTCCTTCATCCGGGACCTTTCCCTCTACCTGCAGCATGTCCGGGTGAGTCAGGGTGGAGATGATGCCTAACCTCTGGGGCTTGTGCACTTCCCCTCCTGCCTGCATGGTATGTACCTGCAGTGCCTCTGGCCAGTGCTCCCACCCTCAGCCCTGCCAGGCGGGGTGGTCTCTGAGGGTCTAGGCTGCCCTGGGAGGCTTCTTTTGGGCAACAAAGTCTGGATGTGCTGACTGTGTGTCCCTGGTGCAGGAGTCGGCTTGCATGAAGGCACTGGCAGCAGTGAGCATGTGGGACCTGTGCATGGAGAAGAGCAGTGGGGACTTGGACCAGTTCCAGAAAGTGAATCGGCTCATCAGCGACCAGCTCTTCTCCAAATTCGTGAGTGAGACTGTGCTCTTGTGTGCTGGGGGCACCCCTGTGCAGTCCTCCCTTGGGAGGCTGCAGGGAGGGTAACACAGCATGCTAGAGGTGTGGGCACTCCTGTTTGGCTCCCTTCCTGAGAGCTTTGATGCCTGTGGGTTTATGATGTGTACTGAGCATACCTGTCAGACACACATTTTTTTCAGCCCTTCCTGAAATGTTACAGATCTCTGTGAGTGGTTCAGGTACTTCCCATAGCATTGCCCGCACTGGCACATTTATGTAAGATTATACAGTAATTCCCATTGGAAGTGACCTCTGGAGCTCTGGTGGGTGCCATTGGGAAGACAGATCCTAATGCTGTCCTGGGGATGTTTTGTGCTGGAGGGTGAGCTGCTGGTATTCACCACACAGTGAGTGCTGTCTGCATCTCTGCCCATCAGAAAGAGCGGACGGAGCGTCTGGTGAGCTCGCCCCTGAACCAGCTGCTGAGCATGTTTGCGGGGCCCCACAAGCTGGTGCAGAAACGTTTTGATAAGCTCCTCGATTTCCACAACTGCACGGAGCGAGCGGAGAAGCTGAAGGACAAGCGAACGCTGGAGGAGCTGCAGTCTGCTCGCAACAACTACGAGGCCCTCAATGCCCAGCTGCTGGATGAGCTGCCTCAGTTCCTGCGCTTTGCCAAGGAGCTGTTTGCCAGCTGCGTGCGGGGCTACGCCGAGGCACACTGCGACTTCGTGCGCCTGGCCCTGGAGGAGCTCAGACCCCTCTTGTCGGTGGGTTCCCGGAGCACAGACAGTGCTCTGGGCTCAGTGTAGCACTAATCTGCGCAACTCTTGTTCCCAAGCCTCTCTGGGACCCGTGCCATTGCAGGGGAAGCTGCTGCTGCAGTGTCGGGCCCCAAGTGCTTTGTAAAGCCCTGACCCCCAACCCTGTTCTGGTTCCAGTTGCTGAAGGTGTCCAGCAGGGAAGGGAACCTCATTGCCATCTTCCAGGATGAGCACAGTCGAGTCCTCCAGCAGCTCCAGGCCTTCACCTTTTTCCCAGAGTCCCAGGCAGCTCCCAAGAAGCCTTTTGAAAG
>NW_009925428.1:0-28228 GCF_000696875.1 Nestor notabilis | reverse complement strand
CCCGGGACAGCCACTCATACCTGCCTTGTTCCTCTGCAGCCCAGCTACCTCATGCAGTCAGATGACATCCGAGCTGCCCTCTTGGCCCACTATCCCCCAGACAGTCTCTTCCAAGCAGACCGCAATTTCAATGCTGCCCAAGACCTGGATGTCTCACTGCTGGAAGGAGACATAGTGGGTGTCATCAAGAAGAAGGACCCCATGGGCAGCCAGAATCGCTGGCTCATAGACAACGGGGGTAGGTGGCTGCTCCCTGCCCGTGTTGTGAGTCCCCGCCTCTGGTCCCTGTGCACCCCAGTCTAAGCTCAGTTCTTCTCCCTTTCTGCAGTGACCAAGGGCTTTGTGTACAGCTCCTTTCTGAAGCCCTACAACCCACGCCGCAGCCAGTCAGATGTCTCTGTGGGCAGCCACTCTTCCAACGAGTCAGAGCACAGTAGTTCCTCTCCCCAAAGCAACACCACGCTGACCTTCAGCCCCAGTGGGGCGGCCGTCACCTTCACTCAGAAACCCCTGCAGGACTTGGCCTCCCCAGCAGACCCGTACCAGTCCCCGCAGCCTTCCTCAGAGGTGGACTCCCCCTCTTTGTCCCAGCTTGGCTCTGCCGACAGAACATCCTCACTGGAGGCTGGTACAGTGACATCCCAGCGCCGCTACAGCCGCCCCGAGCAGGGCTGCAGCCCCCACTCTCGCAACGGGCACCCGGCCAAAGCCCATCTCAGGCCTGCACTCTCCATGGAGGACAGAGACTCTGGGCTGGAAAGCAGCGAGTCAGAGGGCAACCAGGTGAGCCCTCAGCCTTCCCAGGCGGCCTGTGGGTACCAAGGGCTGACTCCCTCTCTTGGGTAGGGGCTGAATCATCCTTGTCCCTGGCAGTGAGCAGGGAGAGGTGGGAGGTGGAAGCTGCTTTATTTTAAAGAGCTGATGTGGAGGATGAGGCCTATTCTCCCAGCATCAGAGGTGCAGAGTCAGAAGTAGGGTGCAAATGGGCTGGGCAGGTGTGGGCAGTGGACAGGCAGAGACCATGATGGGGCTGTGGCTGTCACAGTTTGGAGAGAGGAGCAAAAGCCTACATGTCCTGTGCAGTGCAACAGCAAGGCCATGTGGTATGACCATCCAACTGATGCTCTCCCTCTGTCTGACAGATCTACTACGCTCTCTACACCTTCAAAGGCCGAAACACCAACGAACTGAGCGTATCAGCTAACCAGAGACTCAGGATCCTGCAGTTTGAGGACATCACAGGCAATCAGGAGTGGTGGCTGGCCGAGGCACACGGGAAGCAGGGCTATGTGCCCTCTAGTTACATCCGGAAGACAGAGTACACGTGAGGTGGTAGGCAGGACTCTGAACCTTGTGCCTTGTTCCTGCCAGAACTGCCAGGAGCCTCAGGGAGGCTGGCCAGCCCTGCAGCCCCCACTGCTCCCCCTGAGATGTCCCTCACATCTCTGCAGTACTCCTGGACCCAACCACGCTGGCTGCCACCTCCCTTCTGTGGAGGGAGAAGGTGGGCTGGTAGGGCAGGCAGCTTGTGTGAGGGCAGGGGTGAGTTCACCTTCCACCTGTGCTGTTTGTGCCTCCTGTGTCCAGCCAGGAGCAGGGGAGCAAAGCTTGCGCCACGGCCCAGGAGCATTAGGCTTGAACAAGGCTGAGGAGCCACTGTGGGTTTAAGTTGTGAAGGCTGATGCTGAGTTTCTGGAGTCCATCTTTAGCCAAGTAGTGTTAAAAGCAACCCATCCTTTGTGAGGGTGGCTCCTGTGCCTTCTCAGCAGCAGCAGGAGTCTGGTCTCACCTCTCTGGGCAAGACCTCAGGGTAGGACATCTACACACCACCTGGGGAGCAGCTCTGAGGTTTGCTGGGAGCAGTTGCCCTCCAGTGCTGGGATGAACCCAGCCTCTGAAAGTCCCCACAGCAGAGGCCCAGTGGGTGCTTTATCCCCATGCTTGGTCTCAGGCCTCTCCAAGCTCTGCTGCTAGCAGCAGCCGTCAGGTTCTTGTCTTCCAAGTGAGCCAGAGGTCCAGAATGCCATCTTCCCTTGTCAGTGCAATAGCTCCAGTGCTCAAGACCCATCTCTCCACTGACAAGCCCACCTCACTGCTCTGGGCTGGGGCAGGGCAGAAGGGAAAGCACAGGCTGTCTTCCAGCCTGCTTTTCTGGGGGCTTTCCTGCAGGGCACTGGAGGTGCATGCTGATGTTCTGGGAGGGCAAGGCCTTCCCCATGAGGGATGTGGTGCCCTTGGCCGGGATGGTGTGTCCTACCCACTGCTGCCGTGCCCTGAAGGAGGGAAGCTCCCTTCTCTTGGGCCAATATTTGTATTCCCTGTACTGCTGCTCTGTAAATAAAGATTTGTTCTTGTGTATAGGAGGTGCCTGTGTGAGTGTTGGGAGCTGCAAGGAGTGCCCAGCCACTGCTGGGCTGAGGGGCAAAGCCCACAGACTTCATGCAGACCCAGGAAGAACATTTCACCTTTCAGTGGGGTCCAGCATGCTTCTGCCTTGGTGTTTGTGCCAGCTCAGGCACTGGGACCTGTCACAGGAAAACTCTTCACTAAGATGTGGTTGCACTGGCTTCTCCCTACGCTGTGTGTTACATGGCTCAGCTGGGGCTGGCTTGTGTCCCTCCTGCCACCAGCTGGGGTGAAGGGGCTTGCCCTGCTGTCAGCAGGGAGGCAGCATGCACATGGGCACAGGCTCCCTGCGTGGCTGCAGCCGATGTCAATGCTACAAGTGTCCTTCATTTCGAGAACAAAGAAGTGCCAAGAGTTTGTCAACACCATATTTTTTGTGTGTGTCAGTGTAGCTAGCATTCACACGTGCCTGCACCACAGTCAGGGTTGCAGGCTGGAGTCACAGCCCAAAATCTGCCCCATTAGTGGTTAGGATAGCCCCAGGGACTGCCTCATGTATTTGCACTACAATCAAAGACAGCTGTAGCCATAGGGCACCCAAGCAGACCCTGGCTTCTCCACCTCCATTGCCAGAGTAGCTGGTGGTGTTCATGCCTGGGTACAGCTGTGCCACTCGATTTGGGCTCCCCCACCCGTGTGTGTCTGTGCAGCCTGTGTTGCCAGCTTCCCCCAAACACAAGTCAGGTTTAAAGCCAAACCGAGGCTCATTTAGCATGCCTTAAAGTCAGACTTTTAATTGTAAGACAAGAAACAGTTACAAAAGTAAATAAATTATTCACTCTCAGATTAAACTGTAAGTTTCATTCCATGGTGCTAAAGCATCTCTCCCTGGCATGGTGAAGTACAAAAACTAAGACCCCCAGGGGGTCATGGTCTCCCTGCCTGGCAGACAACATTTCCCTTCTATCCTGGAATAAATCAGGCAGCTCCAGACCCTGGTGTGCACAGCAGGCAGGGTGTGGGAGCAAGGTTAACAGCTCACGAGTCCACATCCTCTGTCCCAGAGAAACCACCCTCATCGCTTCCCTGCTGCCAGGAGATGCCGGTGCCTGCCTGGTGAGTGCCAGCAGGAACGAGCTGCCCGTGTGCACGCTGCACGCTGCTCGCTCCACCTACAGCATGGTGGTTTCTGTGCTTGTGATGCCGGCGTCCTTTGCCATCAAGGAGAACACTCCCTGCTTCCTGAGCAGCTCCTCGGGTATGTCGAATTCCACAATCCTCCCAGCCTGCAGCACCATCACCCTAGCAGCAGAAAATGGGAAGCCCTGAGCTCCTGGGATCTGAGCCGAGAGTGCTGCTGGCAGCAATGCTACAACCCAGCGACCCTCACCCCTCCTGCAGCTGCATTGTGTGGTTCACGTCCTCTCAGTGCAGAGGTGAGGAGGGCACAGCTCTGCTCCCTGTGACAAACACCTCTATGGCCTGTTGCTGTAAAGAAGGATCCCCAAAAGTGTTTCTCCCCAGAAAGGTATAACTACTGCATGGACACCCGTCCCATCCCTCTGTTTTTCTCTCCTAGAACCTTTGTATATTGTGGCCCCAGGCTGACTGCATCCACCCCTGCCCCTCTGGCTGCATCCTTGCTCTGCTGCTGGCCACCTGTCTTCGCATCCTAGGAGTCCAGATCCCCATTCCCCTTGTCCCACAGTACCTGTTGCTGTCCATGATGGTGTGGAGGCGGTGGGCAATAGTAAGGACAGTGCAGTCAGCAAACTCGCTCCGGATCGTTGTCTGGATTAAATGATCAGTTTCCAGATCTACAGCTGCTGTTGCTTCATCCAGGATGAGGATTTTGGCTTTGCGGAGAAGGGCCCGGGCCAGGCACACCAGCTGCCTCTGCCCCACACTGGGATGAGGTAGGGAATACAAGTTACCAGGTGGACACCAGCAGAGCTGCTGCAAGCTACTGCCACACACTGCCCTGACCCCAGTGCATGCCTGCCCAGCTCTCCCTGGCCTTCCCCCACTGATCACCTGCCACCCTGAGCACCACGTCCCTCAGTGTCTTGCTCTCTGGGCCACCATGGAGGATTGGCTCATGCTGGGTCCCCCACAGCCCTGATTCCTGGACTGCTTTCTCCCACCTTCCTTCCCAGGTTCTGTGCCCTGGTCCCTGGGCAGCCACTGCTGGAGGCTGCTGTTCCAGGCTGGCTCTTGGGACGAGGGGAAGGGAGGGGAGCTGGGCATGCCCCAAGTCATCTGCTCACCTCAGGTTCTCCCCTCCCTCGCTCACAACATAGAGCAGCCCCCCGGGAAGGTCTTGCACATATGTCTTCAGGTGGGCCAGCTCGAGGGCCTTCCAGACCTCCTCGTCTGTGTACTGGTCAAAGGGGTCCAGATTCATCCTCAGAGTGCCAGTGAAGAGCACGGGGTCCTGTCAGGAACAGCGCCGTGTTCAGCCATGCCACGGCCATTCAGCAATGGCTCCCAGCCCCTGAGTCTGGCCACATCCAGCCCCTACCCCCCTGAGTCGGGCCACACCCAGCCCCTACTGCTGCCTGCAGCTGGGCAGGGGAGGCGGCAACAGCATGCTCACAGGTCCTGGGCACTGCAGCACTGAGGGGCACACTAAGAGCAATGCCCAGGGAACAGAGCCTGGGGAGCCCATGCACCAGTGGGACAAGGGAAGGTGTGGAGCAGCTCACCTGGGGGATGATGGTGAGGTTTTTGCGCAGGTCATGAAGGCCAATCGTCGCTATATCCACCTCGTCAATGAGGATCATCCCGCCAGCAGCCTCCAGCACCCGGAAGAGGCAGTTGGTGAGGGAGGATTTTCCAGCCCCAGTCCGGCCCACAACCCCAACCTGTGGAAGTAGTGATTTAGACCAGCTGCCAGGGTGGAAGGAAACAGGGCAGATGCTCTCCATGTTGGTCTGGTGGGCCTTCCCATCTTCCAGACTGTCTCCTTTTGTCCCTGCCCTGCAGCTCCAGCCCCCAGGAACCACATCCCATCACCAGTTGTCCCCAGTCCACAGGCTGAAGCCAAGAGGACAAACCCAATTCTAACACAGTGTCACCCTGGAAAGAGCACAGTGAGGGCAGAGGAGTCCTCACCTTCTCAGTGCTCCCAATGTTGCAGGTGATCCCCTGAAGAACCAGCTCCAGTTCAGGTCGGTACCGAACTTTGTAGTCAATGAACCGGATCTCCCCTTTGCTGGGCCAGCCATGGGGTGGACGGTTTTCTGTCACCCACGGAGCCTGGGGACACGGGAGTGTTAGGAGGGCTGCACCCTTTGGTGCTGGGTAGCACCAAGCTGTGTGGCAAGTGTTTGTCTGGACCCTGGTCTCCTCACCTCGTTCTTCACCTTCGTGTACTCATGTACCCGCTCCACAGCCACAATGTTCGTCTCAAGCTCCGAAGACGTCCGCACCAGCCAGTTCAGTGTCTGGGTCACCTGCATGGCAAAGCCAGAGGATGCAGAGCTCAGTGGGACCCAGGACCTTACACCTCAACTCGGCCTGGGCATGAGCATCCCTGGCCTGGCCCCTAGCTCTCCACTCCCCAGCCACAGCCTCATCTCCCCAGCCCTTCAAAAGCTTTGCTGCGGCATCTCTGATCCATAGCAGAATGTTGCTCCTTCCCATGTTCCCCCCTCACACTGGGATGTATGCTTCCCTGGCTCCATAGCAGCTCCCCACATGATGGGACACCCCAGCTAATCCCTCTCCATGGATCAGAGCTGGAGGCAGGGCAGCATCCTGCAGAACAGCCCTGTCCTGGAACCAGAAGAAGCTTTCAGTGACTCACATTGAGGGCAGAGGAGACAGACAGACCCACAATGCCACTCTCCAAAGTGCTCTTTGAGATCACGGCTAGAAGTGCGGAGAAGAAGACCACAAGGCTCCCAACAAACTCCAGACGGATGGCCAGCCACCTGCACCGGGAGAGGAGGCTGAGGGGTGATGGGAGAGGCATCTGCCTGTGCCCAGCACAGGGCCCACCAGTAAGACCAGCACCCCACCAGCATCCCTGCGCACCCAGGCCTGAACCCAGCACTGTACACATGGTACCTGCACCTGCATGTGATCTGTGGCCAATTCTGCAAGCAGGTTCATTTCATCTGTCAGTCCATGTCTCACATGTAACCTCGTGTGCTGGTAATGCCATGCATCAGAGGAGCCCCAGCTGTACAACCCTCACACACCCAAAGCATCTACTAGTACGACACCAACACCAGACAGCACCCCTGCTGCACTCCCACTTGACCTGGAGCATTGGCCTCTTCCCAAAACCCACCAAAAGCATCTCAGCCCTTGAGAGGGCAGCTCACCCTGTTCAGGCTCTGGACACCTCACAGGGGCCACACTCCGGCTTTCCAAATCATCTTAAAATCTCTCTTCCTACAAGATGGTGACATTAGCCCAAGCTCCCCCAGTTCTTTTGGAGACCCTGAGACCTGAGATCAAGAGGAAGGACTGCAACATCTCAGGGACCTCCCTCAGAACCCAGAAGTTCCTGGCCAGAGGTGCTGCAGGCTGTGCATAAGGGGCCCAAGGGGTAAAACTCACCTATTTGAGATTATCCAGGAGTAAACACTTTTCTGGTTTATGTCCATAATGATCTCATTTTGCTGCAGGAACCGTTCTTGGTGTCCATAAGCCCGGATCACGGAAAGACCTGACACTGTCTCACCAAAGTGGGAGTAGATGGGAGACCTGGTGACAGAGTCCAGGCGCCGTAGCTGGCGTGACGTGGAGACATAGAAGCGCTGAAACGAGCGACACAGCTTGGTTACCAACACAAAGCCCAGCAGTGACCAAGATACTGCTCTAAGCAGGGCAGAAGCTTCTCTCAAGCCGCAGTTACTCACCAGCACAAAATAGTAGAAGATGCTCAAGGGAATGATAATGACAGCAAAGAATGGGGTGGCCAAGGTGATCATGAGCAGTGTGCTAATGATGCCCATAAGACAGGAGAGCCAGCTGCGGAAGGACATGGGGATAGTCTCATCTATTGTAAAGATGTCCTGGAGCATACGGAGAAATGTGGAGAAGTGGTCAGTGAGCTGAGAGAGAAGGAGGAACCCAAAACCCGCACATACAGGTTCCTACACACTCATAAGGCAACACAGTGCCAGACACTTGCAAGAATATTGGATGACGCTGAATTGGTGTTAGGGTCACAAGCCCAGTTAGGGCCACAGCTCTTCATCTGGGAATGGCTGATTTAACCGAGAAGCTTTCTATAATAATCCATCTTTGCACAGACTACCTTTGGGAACTGCATCTTCATCTGGATTGAGGATGCAGGAGCAGGAATTAAAGCTGAAAGAGGGACAGGGCTGACTCCAGGTCCATGCAGGTGCACCCAGGTCTCCAGCCAGTCATCATCCATCTGCTGTCTGGGCACCACATACTTCTCATCTCAGAGTAAACCTAGCAGGCCCATAGGCTTGCTCTCAAGAGATTTTTATTCCCCCAAATTAAGAGATGGCACCAAAGGAAGAGGTGGAGTAGCAGCACACTAGAAACTACTTGTCTGTATTCTCACTCCTTTCTTACTGTCTCTTTGTTTTATGAGTTTCATTTACACAGCAAAGACTGTATATTTGTTCAGAGCCCATAACCAGAAGGACATCTCATTATGGGACATGACCTGTAGGCTCCTACCTCTCCTGATAATCTACTTGGGACCCTCTTCACATTTCCCTCTTGACCAAGTGGTCCCAAAACAGGACACACACTATCCAGGTGCAGCCCCCCTAGCATTGATCAGAGGGGACAATAACTTCCTGTGATTTGCTGGCCGCTCTTCTAGCATAGCCCAGGATGTGGTTTGCCTCACAGTCAGCCTCACATCCACAACACCCTTTTGGCCCCTTCCAGGCCCTGATCTGGTCTTATCAGTTCAGTGCTGAACAGCAACAGGGTTATGCTGCCACCCAATGCTCTCCATACCTGCTGGAACAAACAGCTTCTCCTTGTTGGGGCTGTTCTCTTACCTTGGCAAACCTATTCACAATGCGGCCTGTCGGAGTTGTGTCAAAGAAGCTCATGGGCGCACGCAGGATGTTGCTGAGCAGTTGCTGGTGCATCACCCGGGAGGCTCGCGTGGCACCATAGGCAGACAGGATGGTTGCAAAGAGCAGGAAGAGAGCTGCAAGGACGGCACAGGATGGTCATCACCAACTCGTATGTTACGCTGGCCCCAGGCACCCTTTGGCTCAAGGTACAAATCAAGCAGCTCCAAGGCAGCAGCTCTGCAGTGAGCCACTGTGATAGTCTCGCATCCCATCTTCTTGGGAGGCCCCAGTAACTGTGTCCCACCACAGGGGAAGAACACTGAACCCTCTTGGAAAGCCTTGGGCCCTGTCTCCAAACTGATTTAGGACAGTCTTCAACCTAAGGTGCTACACAGACTTCCTGAGACAATCTATGCTGGCCTCAGGCTAGTATCTGTCTCTAGTTCACTCAGGAGCTGGAAGAAAGGCAGCAGCATGCAAAGGAGCACGATGCTGGCACCGCTGCTCCTTGCTGCACTGCTGGCTGCTGACCTTGCAAGCCATGTCGCTCGTAGCTGAGGTGAATGGGATCCCCTGTGCTCCCACACTCACCTTGTGACACCCCCAGCACACCAAAGACACCGATCCGCAGGTCTCGCTGCTCCACGGGATAGGTCTGGTTCAGGTAGCGTTGTGCATCGTCCGTCCAGGCGCTGAGCCACAGGTTGGTACCCACGTAGGCGACGTACTGCCCAACATAGCCCATGGCAACCCAGAAAGAATACCACAAGCCAACAGCACGCAGGTACCGCAGGTACATGGAGAGCTTCACCTGTAGACCAATTCAGCCCATCACCGCTGCCCAGCAAACACAGCCAGTGACACCCAGCACAACCTTGGGACTCCTGCCTTGCTGCCCCACAGTGCTCCCCCCTCCACCACCTTGCCCACCACTTGGTCTTCTTCAGTGTCTTTCAGTGTCTCTTGGCTGCAGTGAGGCCACAAGCACCGGCTTCTCTGAGCCACAGCTGGGTCTTGCAGCATTGAGCCAGGGCAGCACAGCGCTTAACCCACCCATCCACCCATCCACCCATCCTCCTTTACCTTGCCAGTTTCCACAGCTTCTTTCTCAATCAGTTTCTGGCCCTTCACCATCTTGGGGGGCTCCTCCTGGGCCTTCTTCCAGGAATTCGTGCTGCTTTTACTAATGCTGCAGGGAGGTGATGGGCACCATTAGGTGTTGGATGGGTCTTACTCTCATGGGGGCCCACCCCTATGCTGCATTGGGACTCAAGTGCTAGAGCCCTATGGGAAATAATGTCCTAACTGAGGCAGCTTTGTAGAAGCCCGAGGCATTTGGAGCCATGAAATCATAGCCCTTATCCCCAAAAGCAGAACCAGCCAGCAGCATGAGTTTCAGGGAAGACCACAGGGTAAGGCTGTGACACACTGATGTAAGTAAAGGCAAGATCAGATGCTCCAGCTGGTGATAGGAGCAGGGAGGGAGGGAGGCTTCCAGCAGGAACCTCCCCAGGAAGCCCCCAGACCCCTGTCTCCAAGGGTGCTGTGCAGGGGGCAAGGGAGAGCTGAGAGCTCAGGTCTTCAGTCACCTGCGACTGAACTCCTTCCGATGGATGCTGGCTTCTCGCTTCAGGGTCATGGTCACCACATCATCAGGGCCCTCTTCCACACAAGGCTCAATACCTTCATCATCCTGCTCTTCATCCCCAACTAAAGTAACACCTATGAGCACAGGAATGAGGGAAGGTAGGTTTAGACACTGAGAGAGCAGATCCCATGCACCACACATCTGCTACACCCCAGGCTCGGCCTGTTCTACCAGCAGACATCACACCTTCTGTAACACTCCTGCAAGCCCAGTACGGCAGCAAGAGAAAGAAATCCATTGTGCTGGAGGGAGGACTGACAGGGGACACAGGGCTAAAGGCCTGCACGGAGGTAGTCCCTGCTGCTGACTTGACCCAGTACCACTGGTGGGACCTCAAGCAGAGACTTGTGCTAGTTAATAACTGCAAGATCTGGAAGTTCCTACCACTCCTATTCAGGAGCATCTCTTTGAGCAGATGGAGGTGGGTCCTGTGGGGATGGACTGGGAAAAGCCAGGCTCCAACTGGAAAACTGGGGTGAGCATCCACCTGACTGACACCACTCCTCATAGCACTGGAGGACATGATAAAGATGAACTGTTATTCAACAGAATGTTTAGAATGAACCTAAAGGATCTTTCTCACCCCAGCATCACTAAGGTATGGAGCCTGTTGCCACATAAGATTACAGGACCCATAAAACATAAATTAACTGAAAAGGGAGTAAAAAAATAAGACAGGTCCTTTGCTGGCTGTTCAACCAATGCCTGGATGCAAATCATAGACATCAAAGCCCAGAGTCCTTGGGCTGCAGACTGTCAGAAGCTGGGAAGGATTCACAGCAGCCACCACTGGCATTTGGGCTGGACAGAGCCAAATCAGACTGACAGATCAGGTCTTGGGATTTTCATATTCCCAGGACACACACACAGCCCCGTTGTGTTCCCAGTACCTGTGGTGTTTCTCTCTGAAGCGTCTTCCTCCTGGCTGCCATACAAGTTCAGAAACTGGGCAAAGGCCCCCCTGTTCACAAGCAGGGTGCCATAGGAGCCTTGCTCAGACACTGCTCCTGCCACCATCACCACAATGTTATCAGCCTGGGGCAGGAAACTGATACTGTGCGTCACCAAGATCCGTGTCTGCAATAAAGCGGTTGCAGGGTAGTGAGCATCAGAGAACTCTGTGATCCCCAAGCATGGGCTTGCAGGCTCTCCATCCCCTACTTGTTGGCCTCTCTGCTTATGAACACCTGGCTATGGGGACACAGGACACCCCTCTGGCGACCCATAAGGCCTCTCCTGCTTGCTGCAGCCCCTGTGCTAGAAAGCCACATGACCCCTCTCTTCCCAAGCAAGCAACCTCAGACTTCCAGACACCATTCCAGTGCCATCCCTGCCTGGCTGGGTGGTGGGGAGGAGGGTAGGAGTGCTCACCTTCTTTTGCAGCAGCCCTTTTGGCCCCAGCACGTGCTCAAAGAGGTACTTGCCAACGTGAGCGTCCACAGCAGACAATGGGTCATCCAGGACATAGATGTCTGCATTGCTGTACACTGCCCGGGCCAGGCTGACTCGCTGCTTCTGGCCCCCACTGAGGTTAATGCCCTGGAAAGGAAAGGACATCTCTGAGCACTGGGCCAGCACAGGGCAACAGCTCTGTCCCCTGCTGCAGTGCTCTGGGCAACCCATAGTACCCAGGGCTGATACCTTCTCCCCAATTTCTGTCTGGTCACCCGCAGGCAGCAGTTTCAGGTCTGGAAGGAGGGCACAGGCTTTGATGACCTGCTGATACCTGGCTTCATCCAGTTCTGACCCAAAAAGGATATTGTCCTTCAGTGTGGCATTCTGGATCCAGGCTTGCTGCGGGACATAAGCTAGGGAGCCCTGGAAAGAGAGAGACAAGAATAGCTACCTCATCAGAGCATCAGCCTGAGCACTGACACCTCCTGCACCCTGTCCTTGCCCGGACGCACCACTCTATGACCAATCCTACCCTGCTGCCTCCCCACTGAGCTTCCAAGCAGCCTCCTCTGCCAGCCAGCTCCTCTCACCTGGATGTTGATGTGTCCCTTGATATGCTCCATCTCCCCAAGCATGGCTGACACCAGCGAAGACTTGCCTGAGCCCACAGCTCCTACCACTGCCACAAGGCTCCCAGGTGTGATGTTCAGGTTGACACTGCAAAGACAAGAGGGTATCAGCACTGCCAGGTCATCTGCCATCTCCTAAATGGGACCAGCACAGAGCAGTGTCTCTGGGGCACTCGCTTCTAGCAGCACTGTGAGAGGTGACTGCCAGCCCCAGCTAACACACAGAAGGACTCCAAATCCCCACCCATCTGCCCCAGCACCCACAGAGCACTCACTCTCTTATCGCGGCGCCCCCATCCTGCTCCCAGGCAAAGGTGGCCTCCGAGAAACGCACGGCGCTGCCTGTCAGAAAAGAGCCTCCTGTCAGGGCTGGGGAAGACCAGGGGTGGGTCTGGTCGGGCCAGCCCATGACCCACAAGGAGTAACCTGCCTTCAATGGGGCTGTGGTGGATGGCTGAGGTGTCCAGGTCTTCTCTGCCCAGGTAACGCTCCAGCCTCGCATTCGCCACTTTGGTCTGCCACGGCAGAAAGAAGATGGCTCCATAAGCAGAGCACCCCATACACACAGCCCTCACCCAAGCACCAGCACCAGCCTCTGAGCCCCTGTGTCACATACGTGAGTCCTGAACCACCCACTGCTGGCAGAATCCCATGCACCGACCCCTGGGTGTCCAAGGCCCAGGCCCATCACACATGTGAGCCCCATGTGCTGGTTTGGGCAGAGGTATCATAAGATCCCTGTGCCCAGTGTGAGGGCTGACCTGCACCACGGAAGAGAGAACCAAAGGCAGCATGGTCATGGGGAAGCGCAGCACGTTGAAAAGGGAGATGGCAGTAAAGGCCTTCTGTGCATCCAGAATGTTGTTCTCATCCACTAGCACATAGACAGCAAAGCTGACCAAGGAGACCTAGGACAGATAGCAGGGAAAGGCACCATCAGTGTAGCTGTGTGTAGCCCAGACCCTCATGATCCCCTATGGCCTCAGCAGGGCCATCCTGACAGGGACCTGGTCCCCTTCTGCTTCCCTTATTCTTTGGGCCCCATCTCACCACTCTGATGGGACCCCTTTCCATCACAACTCTCCTGCCAGCAGCCAGGACCATATTCTGCACCCCAAGCATCTGTCAGCCAGACCCTTCCTTGCTGCAGAAGCACTCCAGCTGAGGTTCCCAATCTTTCCCACCCCCTTGGACACAGCCCAACCCCAGCCCTAAGGAAGGAGCAGCCTTCCCCAGGCTTGTTGGCACTCACCAGGAAGGGGGCAGAGGTGAAGACAAACACGGAGACTGCCTGCAGGTAACTGAACTTCAACAAGTGCTTGAGCTCACGTGCCCGGATATCATTGACTCGCTTCTCAAATGAGGGCTCCCAGGCAAAAAGCTTCAGGATCTGTGGGATGAGCAGGATGAGCAGCTGCTGGCCTTCACACTCAGCCTACTGGTGGCCAGCATCTGGCTTGCTCAGAAGCCTGCTTGGCCACTGCATCTCTCCTCTCCTGAACTGCCCTATACCTTATAGCACTTGCCCACAGCACACCCACTACCTCATCCTCGGCTTACTGGTCACTACCAGCTCCTCTGCACCATGGCAGCCAGCTCAGCACCACAGCCACCCAGGAAACCCCCAGAAAACCCTCTCTTGGTTCCCAAGTCTTGGTCCAGGTACCCAGAACTCTTCCCTATCCAACCTTTCAAAAGATGAGGAAGCCAAGGGAATTGCAGAGACTGAGGCTTGTTACTAGACTATAACACTGATGCTGTATACGGTTATACAGGTGTGACACCTCCAGGTACAGTGCACCAAGACGACGGGTGCAGCAGCTGCCTGGGGATCTCCACTCCACTGCTCACCTTGATTCCATTGAGGATTTCACTCATTATTTTCATTCGTTCATCCTTGTTCTTCATGTTCCTCACCTACAAAAAGAAGAGCCAGAGGTCACCTAAACCAGACAGCAGCTCGTTCTTTCAAATACATCTGGGCTGCCACAGGGAAGGGAAAGGCAGGCGCCAGAGCACAGAGAAACCATCCCACAAAGCTGGATCTTGGCTCCCTGGGGCTCTGAGCAACATGGGGAAAACCAGCACCCTGTCATCAAGTAGAAGCTAAAGCTTTATTTTATGGTTGGTAATATCTCGCTTTAAATCTTCAAAGCTGCACCCAGCCCTGTTCAAGTTCAGCTGTGTGTGATGGTAGAACTGGCCTCCAGCTCATCTCAGGTGATCACCCCTTGGCTCAGGTTAGAGACACACCTGGCCCATGTCAGATGAACTTCCTAGGCTGGGAAAGATCCACAGCAAAACAGGGAAGGGAAGGGAGGGTGGAAATGAGTGAGGGGAGCAACAGTGAGCCTCAGGAGTGGGAGGCCAGTGAGGAACTTGCACCCACCACTGACCTGGATGGTTCTGGACTTGGCAACCAGGAACCCATTTATGGGGATGAGCAGCACCATGACCACGAGGCCAGCCAGGACAGAGGGGCCCAGTTCTCCCCATAGGAAGACAATGGACAGGATGATTTGCAGGGGGGATGACCACAGCTGGTGAACAAAGTTGGCCATGTCCATGAACCTCTGGGCATCAGCTGACATCAGATTCACAGTCTCTCCCACTGTAGACTCCTTGCGGGTGGCACCAGACATGGTGAGTGACTGGAGAGAGAAAGCACAGTCACAGCACAGGCTGGGAGCAGCCTGGATGCCAGCAGCATGGCGCAGAGCAGGGAATTAGCAGGCCAGGCAGAAACTGCTCCTGGGTTTGGTCCTAGTGCCTCCGCTGGCCATAGGTGCTGTCATCACTGCCTGCACACCAGGAGCCACTGGATGCTGGGGTCAAAGAAACACATCCCCCTGCAGCAATCCTAGCAGCAGTTGCCCTGAAGAGAAACATCCCTTGGCCCCTGGTAGCTGCCAAGCACAAGGCTACAGCATGCAGATCTCAGACAGAACCAGCACCAACAGTGTCCCCAGTGCTGGGTGGGTGTCCCACAAGCCAAGCTCTCCCTGTGCATACAGGGCATACACTCCAGTTGCCCTAGGCTGATGGGGCAGGCAACAGATGCCGGTATCCTCAGCCCATCTTAGAGGAAGCCAACAGGAGTGATGACAGGGCCATACCAACCTTCTTGTAGATGGCAGCAATGAGACTGGCACGCACTTGTATGCCAAGCTGGAAGCATAAGTTGAAGTACTGCTGCAGGCAGAGGGATTGGATCAGTGCCACCAGGAAAAGCAGGATGGCATACACATAGCCCTGCCAGGCAAAGGACTCCTCATCCGACACAAAGGCAACCAGCAGCCTGGAAGGTAAAGAAGCCTATGAGGCCCCCAGCCTACGGAGACAGACCGAAGCGGGACACCCCAAATCAACACGGGAAGAGCACGCTCATGAGAGGGGCGAGAGACACCCTGCCGCAGACAGGTGGCTCGATGCTCAGCAAGCAAGGGACTTCCACTCTGCCTTGTGTCCCTGTTGTGCCAGGAACAACATGCATTTCACACTCCGCACAGGGTCACTAATGTCAGATCATCCACAGACACTGTGCAGCTCTGCAGAACAAACCGGGCAGGTCCTGTTGGGGTGACTTGGGCTGATTCATGGAGGCCCCAAAGAAGAGATTGTGTCCAGGGAAGGAGCAGGACTGCATGACAAATGATGCAGGGAGCAGGAAGCAGGATACAATCCGTAAGAGCTGGCAACCAGCTCTGATCAGTTCTTCATTAAACTGTAACCCAGCACATTCTCATACCTTTGGTGAGGGCACAAAAAAGTCCCCACGGTGTGGGGCTGGGAGACATACACCTATGGAGATGGTGGGGTTGAATGCAGTGCACACAGGGAGATGGTGGGGCTGGGTACAAAGCCAGGACAGAGCATGGACATGGACAGAGAGAAAGGACTCACTTGAGCAGCTGGGGGCTGATAAACACAATTACATCATGCACCACCTTGAAAGCCACCGACAGCAGGAGGTTCTGCCAGAAGGTCTTGCACAGGGTTTTCAACAGCCAGCCCCTGGGATAATCCTTGCAAGGGCTCGAGTCCCCTTTGTCATCCTTCTTCTTCTTCTTCTTTGGCTGTTTCTCCTCCTAGAAGGAAGCCCACACAGAAGTAAAAGAGCTGGTTGTGTGAGCTCCCTGCACCTGCAAGGATGCTCCCAGGGCAGCACCACGCACCCCTGACCAGGTATCCTGAATTAAGCCTTAGCTCTACCTCTCATCTTGTTCCCTCTCACTGGTCTCTGTTCATGTCATACGCCCTCAGTATTAATACCTCTTTTGTGTGGCAAAGACAATTGCAAAACCCAGACCAGTTGAACCTCTCAGGCCAAAAATCAGGCACCCCAGGAAGAAGCAGAGGCCAGAGGTGATCACAGAGCGATGTTCACTCTGACCTCACTGCTGGGAGATGTCTGGTGTAGGGAAAGACAGAGATAAGGGAGGTGCTTGTACTGCAGACTTGAGGGTGGTTCCTGCCTTTCTGTAGGGCAGAAGGATGGAGACTTTCTCGGTCTCTCAAAACATGGGGATCTGCTGAAGACAGGTAAGACCCTGTCATAGGTTCCCCCATCCTTGACCATGGCCCTGCAGAATCAAACTGAGGAAAAGCCAGCAAAGGGGGCTTCTGGGAGGTGAGGTAACCCTAGTCCCCAGGGCTGCACCTGGATCTCTCAGTCCCATGCAAGGCCAAGAGTAGGAAGGGATTTACCAGCACCAGGACGTCTTGGCTCTGGGCCTTGCTTATGTTGTTCGCATGGTCCGAGTCACCTTCCCGGAGTCTTTTCTTGCGTTTCCGTTTCTCCAGCTCTGCTTGTGCCTTCCTCACCTCAGTCTTCATGTTCTTCTCAAAAACAGCACAAATAGACTGTGTCTTGTCTTTAGCTTTCAATTCCCAGATATCCTCTATCTCCAAGGGCTTCCGATAGCCCTTGAAAATGGTGCTGTGGGGCAGAGGAATCTTCCTTCAGCAAGTTTCTGCACTACACCAGTTGGAGAATCCTTGCTGCAAATGCAGAGCCTTCACAACCCTAAGCTCAGGCTGCACTGAATGTGGTGCCTTTCACAATTAGCTCCAAGCATCCTGTGCTGATGGCTCCCCCAAACAGAGCTGGGCCAGCCCTAAAGTACCCCTGCATTTCACCAGCCCAACCTCCCACATGGCCCTGCTTACCTAGTGTACCATTCAAAGGTGATGGAGCTCAGGAAGGAGGCCGTCACCTCTGGGTTCTAGGGTACAAACCAAGAGATCATTGATGCTGAGGGATGTTGTTGACAAGAGCTGACTCAGCACCCCCAGCCACTAAGGAACCACAGAGGTTTCAAACTGTGCCAGCTCCAACCCATCTCACAGCCAGAAGCAGCTGCCATTGGACACACATGCAGATGCCCCAAGGTGCAGGCTCTAGCTCTTGCTGTGTCGCTTGCTGAAGCTCTCAGGTCTTCCCTCCCACAGGGGCTAGGAGGAGTCCTGGAGCCCACCCTGCCCCAATGCAATGCCAGCCAGGATGTGGTACTCTGAGCCCAAGCCCACTCCCACATGGACCTCGCACCTTCTTCCTGATTTCCTTTGCTTCTGGGGCAATGTCTGAGAAGCCGGAGACAAGGAAGAGCAGCAGCTGGAGCCCATAGGAGATGAAGAAAAGGACAAACCGTGGCACGTCGGAGATTGGTGCCTGCAAGAATAGAGCCCAGGGTGACTGCTGGGGCATCTCAAGGCCATCTTTTGCTCAGGAACAAGGTTCACCCCCAGAACAGTGAACACAGCTGAGCCCAACAGGGCTGTGCAACACTCACTCTGGGTCCTGGCTCAGCTTCCCTTCACCACCCCTCCCTGCTTTTCCCTGACCTCCTCCCTGAAGTCCTTAAGAGGAGAAATTGGTTCTTATGCCTCTCCAGAGAGAAAGGGATCGATTCAAACTTTCTCAGGTCTCTTCTGGTTTCCCAAGGTCCCTGAGGCAGCTGGGACCTCAGTGATACCACTGAGAGGTTGTCAAAAGATGAAGTCTGAAGGGACTTTGTTTGGGGACAGAACAAGACCGTGGGGAAGCAGAGAGCTTCCTGCCAAACCCAACCTGCAGGGCTCTCCGGAGGAGTGACTGGAACGGCAATATACCACAGAGCAGGGACAGCACCCAGAAGCAGAAAAGTATCCCCGAGTCTCTGCACAAGCAGAAGCGTCGCGCATCATGGATCAGCAGGACCAGGAGCTGAGGGAAAGAAAATCAGAGGCTTAAGTGAGGTTGAAGGACCAGGTCTGCACCTTGGAGTTAATTGCATAGTGCAAAGGTTTTTTTTTAAGAAGACGTAAGATCAGACCCCTCATGGGAAAAGCAAGGGCTAAAGGTACCCTGATGCTATTTCTCTTTTTAGTTGTTCTCACCCCAAATTTTCAGACATGCCCAGCTGTGAGGTGTCACACCCTGTCTGTCGCATATTGCCTTCAGACCTGGAACTAAAGCCAGATCAGCAGCACAGCCTCCCTGAGCAGTTCCCTTGCCTTATAATCTCACATGAACTCTGCATGTGAAAATAAATGACAAACTATGAAAGACAGCAAACAGGGGTGTTACTTTTGCTTTTAAGTGTAGCTCTTGAACATTTTGGCTTCAAGACTGTTAGACTGTTCCATGTCTCACTGTCGGGGCTTAAGCCTCGTCGGTGGGAACCACGCAGCCGCTCGCTCACTCCCCTGTTCTTCCTCCCCCCACTCCTGGAGGGATGGGGAGGAGAATCAGAAGAATGTAACTCCCACCAGTTGAGATAACAGCAGTTCAGTAACTAAGGTATAATACAAACCACTGCTGCTACCACCCAATAAGAATAATGATAAGGGAAATAACCAGGGGAGAGGATACAATTGTTCACCACCCACTGACCAATACCCAGCCCGACCCGACCAGTGATCTGGACCTTCTAGGTAACTTCCCCCAGTTTCTATACTGGGCATGACGTGCTGTGGTATGGAATACCCCTTTGGCCAGTTTGGGTCAGGTGTCCTGTCTCTGCTTCCTCCCAGCTTCCCCTCCTCCCTGGCAGAGCATGAGACTGAGAAAGTCCTTGGTCAGAGTAAACATTACTGAGCAACAACTATAAACATCGGCGTTATCAGTGTTGTTCCCAGACTGAAAGTCTGGAAAGCACTGCACCAGCTACTAAGAAGGAGAAAAATGACTGCTGTAGCTGAACCCAGGACACTCACACACCTGCAACTTCCATGCACATATTCCATCAAGCTAATAGCCCCTATGTCCTCAGCTCTCTCCTCTTCCTGGGTATCCTGTGGCACTTCCCGACTCTCCACACAAAACTGAGCGTCAACCCATGGGAAGCTGTGAGACATCAGTGCAGCAAGCCATGGTCTGGCGTTCATGCTGTGCAGTCAGTCCCTGCAAACCCCACACTGCTGCTACCAAGGCTTCTGCCAGAAAGCTCAGCTGCACTCACAGGCGCAGTATCTATGCCTGTTTTAAGGATAAAAGGAGGAGCACCGTACAAACAGACACCTGCCCTCAAACTATTGCCCTCATGCACCACCCACACCAGTTCAGGGCTAGTCCCTACCCACTTTCCAGGCTACATCTACCTCATGGACATGGTTTCCCACTCATCTCTGTGCTAGAGAAGTGTTCTGCTGCTTGGCCCTGCAACCTCACAGCCTGTCCCTTTCGTGGCACAGCACACGGACTGCCTGATCCCTTACCCAGGTGGCGATGTACAGGCTGGGGTTTGTGTACTGCACAGCTGGCAGGGGGTCCTGCTCTGCTCCCTCTACAACCGCCAGGACCAGCTCCGCCACTGCTGTCAGCATCAGCAAGGTAGTCAGCACCTGCGGGGAGACGGGAGCAGCCGTGAGGGGAGACCCAGCCCACCGCGAGCACTGGGAACCACTGGGGCACAACACAGTTGGGCATAAAAGCCCTGTCCCATACACCACTACACCCTTTCCAACCCAAACGTGGTCTGGGAGAGGTTTCCAAGGCCCTGTGGAGCTGGAGCACTGCCACAGGAGAACTACCACATTTTAGGCTTGGAGGATAACAGCCCACAAGGTGGGAGACTCCGGTACACACCTCTGCCCTCCCTCCCAGTGCATCCCTGCTCTGTTATCCCCTCTGTCGCAGATATGCCTTTACGTTTCTGTCTCAGATGGTGCCTTAGCACATTGCTCCTTCTCTCCTGCACTTCTCATCTCTCCATCCCACACCAGATTCCAGCCCAGAGGCTTTCCACTCACCACCCTTCCATCCCAGGCTGCTGCCACCTGCCAACTGTGCCCCTTCATTCCCTCTCTACCTGTTTAATGATGTAAAGTTTGGTCATGGACGATTTCTTCTCTCTGGATTTACACATGGGCAGGACCTTCCATGGACCCAAAATCCACAAAAAGGCAAGGGGGATCCAGACCAGCACGGTCTGCTGGAAACACACGGGCAGGTCGGCATCTGGGCGATCAAGGTAGGAGGCATTCTGGGAGCAGCAAGGACAGACAAGAAGTCACTTGGGATGTCTTGACCCTCATGGCACAAGACCCAGCATTTCTATAGTGCCTGCCCACCCTAACACACCCCTCTCCTCAACACCCACCTTCCTGGCCGAGCATTTCAGCACTCAGCCAAGGTCCCAGGTGATGTCCCCTTACCCATCTATCTGCCTGAACCTGGTAGAGCCTCCTCTACAACCACCACGTGCTGGAGCCAAGCCAGCCACAGCAGCTGGAACCAACTAATTCCCAAAAGGTCTGTGCAGGGTGCCCTATGCTTCCAGCTGGGCTGCAGGGCTAAAACAGGACAGGGCTCACTCAGGGACCTGTCGCTTGCGTCAACACCACGCAGGCAGTGCACAGCACTCAGTGCCATGGCAGTCCTGGATAAATAGCAGAGCCTCTGCTGATTGCCAGCAGTTGGGTCCCACTGGATGAAGCAGCTGTGAGCCTTGGAATCTATTGCTCTCACTTCCACTGAGCATCCTACACCAAGAACTGGTGATGGGGGTGATGCAGCCACTTACCCAAAAGAGAGAGCCGCAGAACTCATCCAGGGCTGCTGACATGGTTCAGGAGAGGAGGCAGTGGCTCTTTCTCCTCGCTGCGCCTGGCTGTGAGAGTCCTAGGTGGATGCGTGGGGCAAAAGTCCCTACGCACCCTCAAGTGGTGCTGGGACAAAATCCCTGATGACACACAGTTGATTGTTAACTTTGTGCTATTGCTCAACACCACATGCCAAGCGGTGACCAAAGGGGCTTTGGAATCCACATGTGCTCTGGGGAAGGGAACAGAGGAAGAAAAAGACCAAAGGGGAAATGTAAAGAGCCACTGTCACAGGGTCACTGCAGGACACCACAGCCATTGCTCAGAAACCACAGCCTTCATTGATGCACACCAACAGAAACAAGCTCATATGGACCCGCTAAAGACACTACTTTGGTGCAACAGACCTCTCCTGCCAGAACAAGCCTGCTGAATGCTGCCAAAAAGTCCAGCAAAGGCTGGTCTCTCAGAAGACAAAGACAACAGGAACCTTTTTCTCATGTGCCACCCAGCAAGGAGGCCCAGGACACCACCAGTGCTCCAGGCCTAGGATCTTGCAGCATCTGGTAGCTGAGCTGACCGCATGCTGCAGGGGTCTTCCCGAGTCCCCAGGGTCTGGGTTCCTCTTACCAGCTTCTTCCAGCCTGCAGAGCCTGAAGACTTTCCCAGCTCTTCTTTTTGCATCTCTCTTCCCACATCTCTGCGTTGTCTGGATGTTATAGCAGCTAGCTGACCACAAAACCCGTAAGAGACTTTGAATCTTCTTTCTAAAGCAACTCCTAACATCTCAGATGGCCAGACAACCATTCTCAAGGAGGGTGACTGCCACTACGTCATCACCCTACTGGTTAGAAAGGTGGAAGTGTGGGGCCAGATACAGGTGGTGATACTCTAAGGCCAGAACTGAATTTGCTTCATCATGCACGTTCTTGAGGATCAGTAGGTAAAAGGGGGCTGCAGCATGACTGCAAGAATTCTGCTGTCTCATTGTTCATAGATTTAGTAGGTAACTTAGAAGTCAAGGATGATACAGTGAGTAATTACTCAGGAACAACCCCCTTATCATTAATGCCAGAGAAGGGTTCAATGTTCAGTTCACTGGCTAATTATTATCGGTTTCTCTGATTAAATCCACTTGTTTTCATAGATAAAGCTACCTCTAGTGCTGGGTCCTGCAGGCCAGAATGAATATGCTGCCCATGACAGCAGCAACAGATAAGTGAATGAAGCAGTCTTCCTCAGCCCTTCTTCAGAGTGCTGATGGGATTCTTCTTTCTACTGCCACAGGTGTCCTGTGGCCTTGCTCATACCCACCTGGAGCACTGCTGCCACTTGCTCGTGACACATCCTATTTAATGCTCTGTCCCATCACTTGTCTCGTTTTCAGTATGTCACAGCCCATCCTCACCCCATCTTCGGTCTCTCATTCAGAGTTGAAGTGCTTTGCTCAGCACAGTTTGCCAACTATCTTTAATATTCAAAGCAAGCACTCCCTCCCTTCCTCTACCCTCATACCTGGGACATGCTCCTTTAGTTTTTAAACTCACAAAACCACCTTACTGTCCTCCAGCTCTTTCCATAAAGCTTCTTTGACTATAATACCCAGAAAATATTCACTGGGATCAAGCTAATCAAAGTGGAAAGACCCCTTTGGCCAATACCACACCATTCCCCTGTGCTCCCCTGCCTTTCCCCATCTGCTGTCCATCATCTTGTAAATTAGGTTTTCAAAATTAAGCAGTGCTTCAGAACTGTCTCACACAGGGTCTGGTCCAGGACAAAGGCTTCTGCAAGGCAACTGACAAGTTAGTCCAGCCCTCACTGCTCATCATTATTTCTGAAGGGTTGGTTCTGTTGTAACCCCATGTCTAACCCCAAGCCTTATTTTTTTTTTTCCCTTTTTCTATAAATGTAGGCAGAAGGAAAGAAAAACTGTTTATGATGCTGGGGGAGCTGTGTCAGCAGAATACTCACATTAATTGAGCTACTGGTATCGTAATCATCACTGTGACTCATGAAATCTTACAACATAAGCCATGAACTCTTAAATCGGGTATTCTGAACTACATTGAACTCAACCACAAATAATCATTTCTTCTGACTTTGGATCCTTCCTATTGCCTGCACATCTATCAGTGCCACAGCAGGCTCTGACACCAGTACTGAGCAGCCATTCCCTTCCCAGCTCCTGTGTTGAGAACTACAGGTCTGCTCCCAAGATGTGTTTTGGAGAGACACCGATACCTCTGATGGATCCATGTGAAAAGACAGCTGTACCCTTTGGGCTGAACATATACCTTGGTTACAGGTATTCAATGACCCAATTCTGCTTAAGGTGACAAAAGGTGCTGCCACCTTGTCAAATACTACATTTTCCTGTACATCCTCACAGGCTATTGCCAAGATGAGCAGACATCCAAAAACCTGGTTTTGCTTCCCAAGAAGGTCTCCTATCTCTGCTGTCAGAGGGATTCTCTTCAGCTTTTGTATCATTTAGAGAAGAGCAGGCAGCTACAGAGGTGCTTTCTCTCTGGGTCTCAACTCTTTTAATGGATAACTCTGATGCCATTCAGATCTTTCAGTAGGTATTTTGAAGGGTAACTAAGGCTTCCATGTAGGCAGCAATAACCAAACAGGCACATTCCCCTGAGCACCATCTGGAGAACAAACAGTTCTTCACATTGAGGAAAGGACCTGGAAACTCCCTTAGTAAAAGTACCTTGTCTTTCCAAGGTATTCCATAGTATGCCCACCCTGCCTCAAGCACTCACAACTACCTCACCTCATCAGTCAGATATGCAAACTCCTTCCCATTAGAACTTAATGTGTTTATCACCTTTACCTATCAACGTGCTTTTATCTAGCAGCTGCTCCATTGCTAACCCCCAGCTATCCTACTGGCTGACCACAGCAGGCTTTTTTTCCAGCTGTAGCCATTTCCCTCCCTGGAATTCTGGATGTGATTGTATTCTCCTCTGGTACAGCAGAGGCCTGCTTAATTCAGGCTATGCAACATGGATCACAGTCACACTTGTAGAACACAAACAGAACCAAAAAGCACAGAAAGAGGGGGGCAGCTGCAGTGTTTATTTGACAATCACATGCAGTGCTACACAATTCAGTCCCCCTACTTGCTCAGCTTCCTTCCTCCCAGATAATGCCCAACACCTTGTTGCTGCAACATCTGGGAATGAGTCCTTTTATTTAAAATGGCCAACATAAGTTTCCAGGCCAGGGACTAGTCATTCAGGGAAAGCCAAGGGAGGAGATGTCAGGCTCCATCACCTAGTTTGCACTCTCTGCAGCCTGAGGACAGAAGCAGGACCCATCTGTCCATGTGGCAGGGAAGACCCTGGAGTCCCAGCGCTCTTGTCCAGCACGGTGCCTTCCACTACAGAATGTTCTTTGCGATTGCGTTCAGGGTCCTCACTTTGGCAACATCAGCCACCTTTATGGAGTACTCGGGGGCAGAGAAGGACGCTCCCATGGCAACATTTGGATTCCTGTCAGGAAAACCGGTGGTTACTATCTGCAGGTTGTACAGGCAAGTAAGACACGAATTAAAACCCACCATCTCCCCTAGTCTCAGCAGTGACCAGAGAAGCTGCTGGTACCACCTAAAATGAAGATGAGACAGTAATAGAAAGAAGAATAATCCAAAGACAAGGAACAACAGCATTAACACAAAACCCAGTGCAGACCTGTGGACAAGTGTAAACCATTCCTCACCCATTCCTCAGAGGCACATCCCACTGGCCTCCCAAATCCTACATGCTTGTGTTAAGGGTTTAAGACAACTACATGAGAACCTGCCTTCCCAGGTGCCACACAAGTGCACTCACAAGACCTAGGGTAGCAGTAGCAGACGAAACGCCCTAAGGGACCAGTTCTGCACAGAACTCACATCCAGATGAGGAGCACCGCTGGATTCACACACTGCAGAATACAGAGCCATGCATCATGATCCCAACCACAAGAGCGCAATTAGCACCCAGGAAGCTGTTTGAAATTTATGCCTGTTCTACAAACTCATGTTCCCATTAATCCAGCTTTTCCATTGCACAGATTTTGCTAACAAATAGAACTAAATAATCAGTTACCTGAACTTCATCCCCGAGTCGCGGGCTGAGCGAGCCGAGCAGTGAAACTCAGACGCAGTGGAGCCTTCCAGAATCCTCTGCAGGTTGCGCTCCGTGATGCCACCCCCTGGTGGGAAGATATGTCATACACAGCCACTGTCCCAGACCTGTCATCACCCTGGGACCTATTCACTAAGGGACAAAAAACACCTACACTGAAGGGAAAAGACAGTCTTTGGGACAGTGGAGATCCAGGCAGTGAAAAGTGATGGGAGAAGTCTTGGTTCATGTTCTCCCATATACCTAGATCTGTTCCCAAATCCTCCAGAGCAGCAGCTGCAGGGCTCTGCCATCCCCAGCCGCCTGCGTGGCTTTTGCTCACACAGCACATCCGAGGGCAAGAGACTAGGAAGCAGGGGCTAGGGACTATAGGACCTGTTGCAGATGACAATAAAAAAAACCAAAAACATTACCTGGCACCACAACAATTCTGCCCTTCGCCTGAAAAAAAGAGTAACATGTTAATGATATTGCTCAGCACCACATCCACACGTGCTTTTGTGGGGCAGCAAAGAAACCTTACATGCAACTCCTTCCATAAGCTCATGGATGTCACTACAGCTTACAATTTGTGTACTCTCACCCATCTATTTTTTATTATTAATGTTTTACAAGGAATAGTGAAAAAGAATATGCAGTTACAGTTAAGACAACTTGCCACCACTTTTCCTCCTACTTCTCAGGTACCTCCATTCCATTTTCCTAGCAAGAACTGTAAGACTCCCAAGCAGGGACCTCACTTTGCTGTGTGCATGGGCTAATCCCACCAGCTGCTGAAACCAACTCCTACCGCCCTCCTGCCAGTCTGCAAGCAAGAACAACCCGACCAATCTCTGCCATGGAGAATTTGGGATCCGGCCTTTGTGGACTTGGGAAAACTGATTAAGGCCAAGCGCTCCTTGACAGAAGTTCCCTTGCAGAAATGAGAGTTACCATAAAGGACCTGCGTCCAAGAAATGCCCAGGAAGCAGACACAGTAATCCGGGGGAGCACAAGGAACACCTACTTGTTCTGCAAGCCTCTTGATTAAGGACAACCCTTCCAGCGCTGAGCTGTCGCAGCCACTCGTCAGCACCCGCTCAAACCCCAGAGAAATCAGGGTCTCCAGTGCCACCAGGGGGTCGTGCACCATGTCGAAGGCTGAAGGACCAACAGAACAGCTCAGAAACCACTCAGCTCATCATGCTCTTAGCCAGCTCAGGAGACGACAACAGGAAGGGCCCTTCTCACAGTGGCTGCCCTGCAGGGGGCCACAGCTCCTGAATATAACATCCCCCTTGCAGTAGTGGCAGGGCCCCTTGCGCTCAGCTCCTCAAGCACCTCCTCTCCACACAGGATAGCAACACAACCCCTCAAGCCTGGACACCCTGGATCTTTCTCCTCCTGGGGGATCAGCAGAGCCACATCCTGCTCTTGCAGAGTTTTCCCCCCTCCAAAGAGCATTTAAGCTCAGCTCCAGCTCCCTTCCAGCCCCACCTTCCCCTGGTGGCGGGGCAGAGGCTGGTCCTACTCACCTCGGTGAAATGTGACTGGCAGGGGACGGCACACCGCTGCAATAAGAAGACATACAGTCAGTCAGGATGGTACAGAGAGTCCCTTGTGCTAGAACCAGAAAAGCACATGAGGTGGAACAGGACAGATGCTTCTCATGCCATTCCTAGGGTGCACAGAAGAGCCCCAGTACTTGCTGGGAACAACGCAGCTGCTGCTCTTTGGTGGAGAGGAGTTCTTCTGCCCTTTAAGAAAGCAACAAACCTTTGTTTTTATGGGTAACACCAAAATCTCCCATCTCATCTGGATCATGCAGAACCCTCATGCCCACCAGAAATGTCTTTCTCCGCAGGAAGGAAGCAGGGCAGTTTTATCATCTACCTGTGGAAGGGATGGGATCAGCGCTCTTTGAAAGCAGGATAGCTGATTTTTACCATTTCTTTCACTAACTCCAATTTCTGCTCTCAGATGACAGCAAACCTCACCTGTGGGGCTCTATTTACTGTGCAAAGCTTATTTATTTCTATGAAAAGAAATCTAACTGCCTGCTTCCCTAGAAACACTGGTTCCAGCAGAGCACCTCATGCTCTAGTTCAGGCAAACCCTGGCAAGACCCTCCTCTTTTGCCGCACTCCCTACAGCACATGCACCTTCACATGAGAACCTCAGCACCACATCACCAGGGAAAGGCTCAGCTTTAGCTTTAGCTGTAGCTCACAGAAAAGATGCGGAAGCAAACTCTCTCTCTCTCTCTCCATGTCACAGGTCTGGACTAACATTTTCCCACTACAGCTCCAGCAGCCTTTTACACATTTCCATCTCTGTCATCTTTTCTCACTGGGTATGTCAGAGTGAAGAATGAAGATGAGTTGCCAGTTACCCACAAGGCCAAAGTCCGGGAAAGACATATCCTAGACACTTGTAGCAGGGATGGGGAAGTAAAAAAGAACAAAGGGCAAAGAAAACGAAGAAGAGAGAGAATCCAACAGTTTAATACCCTAATGCCCTCAAAGCAGCTCACCTAAGCCTCTCTCCTTCTATGAGAGCTGCTTGGGGAAGTGGCCCTTGGTCTGTAAAACTTCTTACATCGGCAAAGCTCCTCTTACATCTGCAAAGCTATTTAACGTCTCTCAGGTATGACCATGCATGGAACTGGAGAAGGCAGAGAGAAATGGCAAGACCACAGACAAGATAAGCAGACCAAAGGACCTTGCACAGCTCTTTCCATATCACCAGACAGAGCAGCACTGAACTTCCACCCCCAGCCCCAGTGCAGATACCACATGGGACTCAACACAGCATTTATGACTGGAGACCCTCTTACCCAGCAACGCTGTGCAAAGCTCTGTATCAATGCGCCCATCCTCTGTGAGGGCTCCAAACACCAGCCCATCAGCCCCGTGCAGCTTCGCAAGGCGAATATCGGCTTTCATCACTTCCACCTCCCGGTCTGAGTAGAGGAAATCGCCGCCGCGAGGTCGGATCATCACGAACACTGGGACCCGCACGCACTGCTTCACCACCTGCAGCAGC
>NW_009925427.1:0-442 GCF_000696875.1 Nestor notabilis | reverse complement strand
TAAGAAGGGCTACAGAGCCCTGGGAAAGGTGTTTAGGGGTTCTGGGGCTCAGATAGTTTTTTCATTGATCCTCCAGGTCAATAGGGAGAACCTTGAAAAGGCTAGGTGGATTTGGCAGGTTAATAATGGTTAGAATGTTGGTCCATAAGGGTTTGGTTATTTAGAACATGGGACTGGATTTGGGAGGCCACATCCTCTGGACGCTGGTGGAGCTGGTCTGACAAAGAAGGGGAAGAGCTGCTTTGGTAGGAGACTTGCCAGGCTGGTAAAGAAAGCTTTAAACTAGATGTGAGGGAGGGGGACATTGATCCATCCCAACACTCCCAGCCAAGTTGCCAGCACCTATAATAAATACTTGGAGCAATGAATTTCAGCAATATTTCAGCTGCTCCAGCCAATAAGTTAGCTTTATTTGGGGAATAAACAAGAGGAATTAGAGATG
>NW_009925426.1:52952-76929 GCF_000696875.1 Nestor notabilis | reverse complement strand
TGATAAATATCTTTTTATAAGATATTTATAAGATAAATTTAAGATATTTATAAGATATTTATAAGATAAATAAAGAAATGATAAAAATACACAACTAATGAGATTATGCAACTTTAGAAAAGCCACAAAGAAATGCAGGAAGGGCTGTGCCTTTGACCATCTAACCCCTTAGGATACACACATTGCCAAGTAACTGACTCTCCAAGTAACCCTAACTTTTACCTATCTCCAGTTCTTTGTTCATTTTATAATTAGCATTCGAACTTCGGTGTGAAACTAGAAAATTAACATGAAGGGGCTAATGAGATGCTAAGTGAGGATGGGTAGTGCCCGCAATTAGTACTCAGTGTATCGTTCCAGTCCATGAAACACTTCCTTTCTCCTGTTGGACGAAGGGGGGAAGAGGCACTCAGACTACAAACTGAGCTGAGTGAAGCAAACTACTAAGAGGAAGCAAAAACTAATGAGTCTGGGCAAGTTATCTTAGAGCAAGGTAATGAGGAGGAATGAATATTCCAACTCTGAACCTGTTCTGGAAGTGGCCAACGCTTGGGCTTTCATTGCAGCCATCCTCTTACCCAGTAGCAAGGCTGAGAGGGTGGGGGATGAAATGAGGAAGGGGATGCCTACCCCCCCTGATTTAAAATAAAACACTAAAAAATGAAAAAGGACATGCAGCTGTGGTACTCTTGAACTGCTTGGTAATCATTCATCATCCCTCTGTCTCTTCCCGTTAGATGATCCTTCCAGACTACAGGCTCTTCAAGACAAGGCACTACTATGTGATTGCTACCGCAATGCAAATAGGTAACAACAATAAATAGTAGCAAGTGAAATAATGATGACAGCGTACTCTTGTCAGCTTATTTATTTAGGCTGATTGTGGCCTAAAATGTTTATCTGCTCTGGGTTGAAATGGGCAGTATATGCATATAAATATATGTATGTAAATATATAGAATCATAGAATGGTTCCAACCCCTTGCCACAGGCAGGGACACCTTCCACTAGACAGGTTGCTCCAAGCCCCGTCCCGCCTGGTATTGAACACTGCCAGGGATGGGGCAGCCACAGCTTCTCTGGGCAACCTGTGCCAGGGCCTCACCACCCTCATGGGGAAGAACTTTGGCCTAAGATCTCTTCTCAAGCTCTCCTCTGTCGGGTTAAAGCCATTACCTACACATACCTTTTGTATGTATGTATCAGTGAAAGCCAAATGCAATCAGTAAGTTGCTCCCAGTACAGCAGGCAGTGACATTCAGTATTTTTTGCTCAATCAATCATCTAATTTCCTTACTGCTGCAACCCCTCACTGCAGGTTTTGTGATCTCTGTTGCTTTCTACTGCAAGCTGGAGCTTGTACATTTTGAAAAACATTAGTGAAAATGAATCCACTACTTCCAAAAACAAGTAAGGAGGGAAAAGAGTTATTTGCAAACATTGGTGCTTAGGGGTTTGCCCTGGTTTTGGTTCAAACTCAGTGCTTCTAACAGAGTAAGCCTGGAGTCAAGAGAGGCGCCGACTCCAGAAAAACTGATCCAAATTGGGTCCAACTGTTTGAGGCTGAACACACTGGCTTTCATAGGAACACAGACTCCTGGGTCTCCAAGGACTGGTGGTCCTAGCCGATTGCTCACATAACCCTTGCCATTATGGTCATGTGCAGGTACACTGAGTAGCTGCTTTGCCCCAGTCCTCCTGTTCCCAAACAGTCTTTCCCCATCTAATGTTGAGAAAGCTAATTCCACCCTAAATTTATTCATGACCAGTTTTAATCCATTTGTTCCTGTGCCAACATTGTTCTTTGGCTTACATGGCTCTCCCTCCCTGCTGTTTACTCTCTTGATGTATTTGCAGAGTGCTACCAATCCCTCTAAGCCTTCCTTCACCAGGCTGAACAAGCCATGCTTTTAAACTGCTTCTGTAGCAACTAGATGCCAATCCTTTTTTTTCCTCAACAGCTACCAAAGTTAATGTAAGAGCATTAGCAGATTACACAGCTTTAATTAAGACTGATAAGCCTAGAGGGTATGGGTACCGTTTCTACAGCTATATTGATTCTGGTGCTCACAGTAGGTAGGACATCTCCATGTGGCACCACCTCATGTCTGAGTATCCTTCACAGTGCCTAGTAAAATGGGCTCTCCATCACTTCAAACCTACTGACACATCTTCCCCACATCTCTTTGGGAGTGAGTTAATCTTCCCAAGTATCTTAAATTGTCTCAGATTAATCTCACCAGCATGCTGGCTGGCATTTATATTTCCTTTCCTGGGATAGAAAGAGTGAACAAACTACAGGATCTTGTTTGGCTCTTTAGTTGTGTTATCGGGTCATTCACTTACAGCCATCGACAGTGAAGCTGCACATCCAAGGACTTCTCCGTCCCTGCTGTTCCCTGTCAATGAGATCACTCGTCATACACAAATGCAGACGACTAGCCAGGCAGCGCCTAAGTGTAATGAAGTTTGCATTATTTCTTTTAATTTCTGCTTCTGAGTAATACCACCAGTGACCTCACCACTTCATGCCAGGAGCCAGTTTCATTAGTGCATACTTACTTTGTGTGCCCATGTCAGTAACAGAAATACTAAAATAAACTGGCCCCAAAGCAGGTGACCCTAGTCCTGTCCAACACTCTCTACACAATCTACTGCTGCTTCTCCATTAGCTTCTCTTGCCCAGCCTCATTTCTCATTTGACCTTTTTCAGATGAACGAGCAGTTTTCCAAGAAGCACAATGAAGTACAGCTGAATAAATAACCAAATGAAATTAAGACCTATTTTTACTTTTAGACTTATTTTTTCTGAGTGTCCTTACCTCAGTCAGACCTGACTCAAGGAGATGCTAGTCTAAGTGTGCAACCCAGAACAAGGTGAGACCTAAACCAGGTACAGCTGGGTGAGATGATTTGTTCAAAGACTGGACATATAACCCAAGTCCCCACAAACCTGCAAGACTGCATTCTATACTCATCTCCCAAGTGATATTCAGCATTTAAAGAATGCCCCCTTTTAGCTTTTTTTTTTTTTTTTTTAAAGAAAAATAGTTTAATGCTCACAAACCCTTGAAGCACAGTGATATTTTGTTTTAATTCTTTACAATATGGATCTTGGTCACCGAGGTGTTTAGCTTCTCAGCTTTCTACTTCCAGCTCTATCTTCCTACAACCATCACAGATCTTGTGTTATTTCTGCCACACATCAGTAGATACATTTCAATTTAGTACGTCAGTCAGCGGAATTAGAAGTTGCATATCCCCAGTACCCGCTCTATGCTCACCACTTCTTGAGCCAAAGTAAATATAAAAAAGAACTAGACACATATATTTATATAAGTATATGTAAATAAAAACGCAAATACAAAACCCCATTCAATCTGAAATTTCAGGAAATTAAATTAATGAAAAGCTAATGACAGGTTCAAAGCCCAGTCATTAAGGCTCTTAAATTGCTCTTTGCCTGTGCCAGAACACTGATGCAGCCTCAGAGACTCTTAGGTAGCTCAGCAGGTGTCTGTTCATCATTGTTATTATTATGGCACCTATCAGCATTAGCCACGGTCAGGTCCACACCGTACTCAGCACAATACAACAGAATGAAGTGGCAGTGTATTGCTGAGCATATCTCAAAATGATGGACCTGAAATTATTTCAAATGGACAAAATTGGCTGATTTTGATAGAATTAGGATGCTACAGTGGATACAGTAATTTGAACAGAGTGTTTTAAGGGCTCTCATTTTAACAAAGCTGCCTAAAAATACACACACACACACACACGCTTTTATCTACACCTTTGTGCAAATTGTCAACGTATACATCCAACATTTTAGCCAACAAAGGCCATAATGAATAGTTTCTCATCTGCTCACAGACAATGAACCTACTTTCCGTCTCCTTATTTAATTATATTACATTCCCCAGTGCACTTTGTATTTTTACAGCAGTATGAATGCTGTAAGCTGGAGATACCACTACCGATTCTCACAATTTTGTCATGATTCCCATGTTATTTGTCATTTTTTCTTTTTTTAAAAGATATTGTTTAACTAAAATTAAAACAAAAAAGCTACATTTCTGGTTCATAAGGTGCTGAGGAACTCCTTGAAAATACAAAGCCTAAGGTCTCACGAATATAGAAGGCAAGCAGGAGAAATCCTGACAAAATCGCAGGGTACTGAATACCTAATTGACAATTTTGAAAGCTTAGATTTAACAATTCTTCTTGTGATTCCGAAATGAATGGTTGTCATGTGTTTTCTACAGTGATGGACACAGCTAGTTTTACATGTCACCCAGCATCATAGGACCACCTTTTCCATCCCCTGTAGACGCAGCCAGGGCCAGCCCCCAGGTAGGCACAAGGCCATGATACATCTTTTCTCCTGCACGGGTAACTTTCATGCAGGCAATGACAAGGGAAAACATTCTTTTTAAAGCAAAATAATTGTAAACCCACAAAGTTTGGCAGAAAACCTCAAAGGGGGCGTTGTACCAGAAACTTATTTTCTGTAAACTAAATATAAAATTGACTCCAGTCAACTTGAAATTCTCACTTTCTGTTAAATTTCATAAAATTATTATAAGCTAGGAGTTGGGAAAGTTCCACAATTTGCCATCAACTACAGCAAGCTGCTTCTGAAAATAAATCTCTGACTACACTGTGTAAGGGATAACAGAAGTAAGAAGCTGAGATGTGTTCATGAATCATGGCTTGAGTTTTTCCAAATCAGTAATTAGCAGAACTCAGTGACCCAACAACTATTTTTAGTGCTGTGTATTAACAAAGTTATTTAGGTGTGGGTATTATTAGATGCACATTTAATTTCAAACCTCAATTACACAAAGTTTTAATTACTAAATATTAAGATACATTTTAGCATATGGTTTATGATTAACATTTATAATCCAAGCTATAAACAATACAACTAATTACATTTATTGGTGGAACTTTACTCTCCATACATGTTCAATCACTTTCAATTATTCCCCTAGTAATCTATGACCCAGCAAGGTCCAGAAATTGTGTGCCTATGTTGCAATAACTGGGTAAACAGTTTCTGTGCATTCAAGCATGATATTACAGACCTGTTTTTCTTAACATCTCATAATGGCAGACATGCAAAAATGTAGAGTAAAAAGCTGCAAAGACCAATAAAAATGTTAGGTGCTGTAGCATATATTTGAAAACTGCAGCTAAGTTTTATTGGTTGGTTTAATGAAGGACTTCCATCCATAGCCTGATTTTTATGGTGAGATGGAATTTGGAATGAAGACCAGGTTTGGCCACCAAAGGTTTGTAAACAAAAGTTCTCCTCCTTTTACACCAATTTCACATGTGATGGTACAAACGACCACAAACAAGTCTTTGCTTAATATCAGGTTTCTCTGGCTTTCTCTGCTTTGTGCCAGGGCATCAGGTTTTCATAGAAAGTCTCACGCCGTGACGAGGTGATGAGCTAGGGATCTCTGTGATCCAGGTGACTGCAAATGATCAGGACAGACCTTGCAGCAAGGTGAATTTAGAACACATTCATTGAAAAAGCAAATGCTTTTTGACTTTTTCTTTTTCCCTGTGGGCACAATAAAATGCAGAGGGACTAAGCAGAAACTTTCGTTCCAAATTAAAGCCATATGCTCCATGCTGCTCTCCTGTAAGAGGCATGGATGAATAAAGAGCAGCTGTGCAAAAGGTCTCCATTACAACTGTAACCTACAATTTTATGAATCAGTTGACGCAAAATTCTTGCATAGCAAGTGTAGAGCTGGTACAGTTTCTACATGGCGTAGCTGCTCTATCACCCTCATCATCTCCCCCACACAAAGCCATAAAGAAAGCGAAGTAATCAAATATGTATTTGTCTTAAGACAAACTGGTCATCAGCTGCTCCACTTCTTTTTTGGTTTTTTTGGGCTCTTTGCAATTGCTAAGTGCCATATGGATATAAAGTTGACGTGAACGGAGATCATAACAAAATAAAACATTAAAAAATAGTGTTGCAGTAATATAGCTCAGGGTTTATTTCAATGATACCTACTAAGGGTATGCACTGTTTCATCAAACTGCTTTCAGTGGAGAGCTCAGATATCAAACCATCTCTACCAAAACCAGGTGCTAACATCCTTTGATTTTTGTTTTTATTAAAAAAACCCACAACAATTGGGCTACGTTAAATATACTTTTCAGGTCTACTTTTGCATGACAGATATGTCATGTGCCAGTGGTTATATATTATATTCTTCCTCTCAGGCATGCATCTCCTGCAGAGACAGCAGACTACAGAAGCTGACCCTTACTGAGACCATCTTGTCTCTCTGACAAAGCTCCTTTTTAACTTCTTACTTACTGGTTGCTTCCTGTGATGGATAAAAACTTTAGCTCAGCTTGTGATAATTTCACAGGCCCTGAGCACCCTGACCCTGGCAGACCCAAGGTCAAAAGTCAAGTCTTGTTCTGAAACATCTGTGTGCTTCATATTAAAGTAGAACAAAAGTGAAGGAATATCCACCAGTGTGACAAGAGAAAAAGGCAAAATGGGAATGACACATTGGTCATCTGTTACCCACGCCACCTCAAGCCATTGACTGAAACGTGACGGAAAAGTTCTCCAAGCCTCCTTTGAATAAATACTTCATTTAGGAAACACTGAGAAAGGTCTCTAGTTGATTTTTATTTCTGCCCTGTGCTATGTGTATGTATCTGTAGGCATTTGGCGACCCAAGCAATGTGGCTTCACGAAACCAACAGAAATTCTGCTAATGCTTCACTTTGGATAGACAAGGCACACCACAATAACCTGAACTGAAACACAAAGGGCAGCTGAAAATCGCAGCTCAGGAAAACCAAGGCAGAGGAGATGCTCCCTACCCTTCATTGCATCCAAGAAGCAACAGGCGCCCGCAAAAGTAAACCGTTTCTTGCCCAAAGTTGTGGTTATAGAAGGAATTATTCATCTTCACTCATTTACTCCCTTGATAATTTAGTTTTGAGACTATTTATTGACCTGATAATAAAGTACCTGTGGAAAACGACCAGTTGAACTGTTCTCAAGTCTCAAATCTGTTCATGTCATCTATATTTTAAAAATACTCTTCTGGAAGCAGAGGGAAAATCAAAATCGCCTTAATTTCTACTAATGAAAAGGGCTAACAGAAATCTTCAGTTCTAAAAATAATACAAGTGGTCCTGCTCTAGATTCTTATTGCTACTTAGAGCACCACAAGATATAAAACAAAATACTCATGCACGCTTTTTCTTAACTAAGGCATTCATCTTACATTCAGAAAGGAACTACATTACTGACTTTCAGTTAGACTAAACTAATGTGTTACAGACAAAAGATGAACTTACATGCCTGCTGATTCCTGTGTCTATAAAATCAATGGCAATGTTCTGGAATTTATGTTTCCACAATTAACAGGACTCTTTTTTTTCCAGTTTTCTTCAATAAAACACAGCCTGGTTACACCAGCATTTCAGAATTAAGAGAGGAGACTACAACTGCACTCCAAGAATGGCATACAAGTTAAACAGGCAACACTGAATACCGTATGGGGTCAACACATGTGCCTGTAGAGAAAAGGATGAAAGACTAACAAGCTGCATGTTCAGCAGTCCCAGCACCAGAGGTAGGGCAGCTTCACACCAAGCAGAGTCCAGAGTCCTCCCCAGCTTACATCACTGCAGGGTTTACCCAAGCCGAATAAATGGCTAAAAAAGTCTCCCAGCAACTTCTACAGACCTTTGCATAAAAACTAAAAAATTGGGTAAAAGCCCCAAATTTCCACTCATGTTCAATCTATATGCAAAAAGGTGCATTTGTCATTGTGACTTTACTTTAAAACTGTCCTTGTATGTTCTCAGTCTTTACGTCTGCCCTGAAGCAGAAACTCATTGAGTGCTGCCTTTTGACACCCAGCCTGGACAAGGAGGATCCAATATGTTTTGTTTTCCTTTTGTCTTTCAGGTTCATGAGCACTTGGGACCTTATTGTCTAACCCAAAACCAGAGAAAAACGTAGTGGCCTTCCGGTTGCAGGGAAATCCTCACAGATCTGCATTTGACCATTAGTTCAGAATTGTTCCTAAACAGCTGCTTTCAAGACGGTGATCACAAAGCATTTAGGAAATCTAAGAAAGACTTCAGGAAAGAAGACAATGGAGAAGTCACACTTACCAACTCTACAAAGGCAAGTCCACCGTAACTGTGAGCAACAAAAAACACGTTCTCTGCAGCTGACTGGGAAATGAAATGGTCCCAAACATAAATTGCATGTTCTTCGGGAGATCCATTATCCTGCAGAAAGAAATTATGTTTGTGACAATTACCTTTTAAAAACTGGCAATTCTGCCTAAAAGCAATGTGTTCCTATACGTTAAAATGTTTTGTTAAAACAAACCTTAAATGAATATACTCCTCTGTCAAAAAAAGAACAGATTAATTTGTCTAAATAAATTTAAGATTGTAATTTAAAGGCAGTAGAATTGTTGTTTTATTGCAGCTTATTTTAATAAATACAAGAAAAATTGTGCATTTGCAAAATTTTGTCTAAATACCATGATGGCAATTCAACTAAACAGAGGCATTCAAAGAAATTATGAGCCAGTGTTCTGATTTTCATTCTTTTGACAACTCTTTGTCAACTGTTCACTGATGGTTTGTTTAAAGTAGTTAAGTCTTAGTGTGATAAAGCAAACAAAAGCAAGTAGGAACAATATAAATATAATTTCAGTCTTTAGAATTTTTATATATAATAGGACAACAGAAAACTGCCAAACATTAAAGTTATGGTATATGCATCTTTCAAATGTTACTTTTTGCAACTGCAGTCTACAAGACGTAGCACAGATAAAACACCTCTTGACTGCCTACATATTAGCCATTATTTTTGAGTCTCTGGCAGTCAGAGGTTTGCTTTTTTTATTATCGAACAAGAATTTGTGAGTGCCAGTCAACCTAAGAGTCACTGAAGATCCTGGAGTGGTTTGCACTGATTTTGGTGTACTCTCCTCAAACACACGGGTAGCTCACTCCCAACTGTAGCTTAGAGGCTCTCAGAAAGCCCTGTACCCCTCTATATTCTGCTTATTTCTCAGGTTGTCCATGTCATAACTACAAATCTGTCTAGTCTCAGGTGACAAAAGTAAGATGCTCTGTTAGCTCCTCTGCCCCACCAGGACTTCACACCTCCAGTGCAACACTGCAGGCACTTTCCAGGTTCTTTTGTGCCACAGAAAGCTGATCAGTCAAGGTCATGTTTCCTAAGATTTGCATCCCTTTCCTGTTTGCTCTGCTCCACCAACAACTTCACACCCCTAGGGGACCCAGGTACAGACCATAAAAGCCTCATTTCCTCGGGGAAAGTGAAGCACAAACCAGCAAAAGCCACTGGAAATCAGAAAATGCTAATTACACAGTGTGAATTACTGTAACTCTACCAAGAACATTGAAGTGATTTAGGTCTTAGTTCCATTCTGCAACTCAGTTTTGGGAATCTAAGCTCTTATGAGTGTCTAAAATCAATGGGAAAACAGACTACTAAATAATGTGGTGGATTTAGGCTTTTACTTCAATTCTCATGCCCGGCTTCGTAAATAAGAGTGAGATGGCTACAAATCTTTATGGATCTGGACTCAAAGCTTTTAAAACAATTATGTGCTTTTATATTTTTTCTCTCTAAGGTAGCAGCGATTAAAACATATTTATCAAATTTGCCAAAAAGCACTGAAGATACTCTTCTTAATCCTGGACAGATTCTGCTCTTGATTGACTATGACAGAACATAGTTTCAGCTAATTATGTATCAAATGATTGTAAACCACCTCAACATGAGACAAGGCTTATTTTCTTTGAACCCTGTTCTAAAATTTGATTGTAGAGATAGGTAAGGAAGATAAAGAGAGATGAAAGTTTTTAAAAAGGAATTTCATAAAGAAAATATGATTGACAGTCCAGTTATTAAGGTAAAGATGGACAACTTGAACTGGAGTTTCCTATGGAAAAGTGATTATGGTAAGTATGGAGAAGGCACATTAAAACAGTGGCAGAATTTTTAAATGATTAGTCTATCTAAAAGATTAAGTTAAATATGCAGGAGATACTTGTTTTTGAATAATAGTGTTACCATTAATTCTCTTAACAGCAATTTTTGTACAGGTAAGTAACCCTGTTTTAACATTCTGACAAAAAGCAGAGTTTGTTTCTGGTTAATATTGTTTTTTCGGGTATTTTGTTCATTATTGCATCCGCTGCTGGGAAAAGCTCACGATTTTAGGGTTTCCACAAGACTAAGACAGCAGCAAGAACAAACCAGAAACTCAGCCCAAAAAACCTTCCACCAATTAAAGCATAACCAGTGGTCTAGTAAACGAAATCATTAATTGCACAGCTTCACAGTCCAGTACAAAGACTCAACAGAATTCTACAAGAGCAAGAAGAAACAAGCTAGAACGAGCTAGATATAGTCTGTAACTACAGCTTCCTTTGTTCCCAGTTAAGAAAAGCCATAAAATGCCAGGATAACCTGTGTTGCTGTACGTACTCTGCTAAACCCTAAACAAGGTAAGAAAAGCATGTATGTGTGAGAAGGAGTTTGGAGGAGTCGTGTATGTTTAGATGAAAAGCTTTCTTCAGAGCATCTGATTACTTTCCCCCCTGTAACAAGCCTGTATTTTAAACAACTCAAAGAATAAACCAGTGCTGTGTCTGTACAAGAAACATCTGGCCAAGGGATCGGGCACCACTAACTGCAGAGCATGGCTGTTCTCCTTAGGATTTTGAATTGTGCTGGGTCCATTAGATTAACCTCCTCTGCCTGGTGTGGGTTAAATTATGAGGCTGGGTGCTGCAGTTTCACTATGAAAGGTGACAATTTCAGGCAGCTCTTCCTTTGCTTCTTTTCACTGCAGATGAATAGACTGCACTTACATACCACCTTGCTAAGTTACTTGATAAAGCAGGGCCCTCTTGGTCATGCTTTACATAATTATCTACATGGCTGTACAGAAAGGAATGGAGCAATCGCGGTATGTACTGTGGAAGGCAGCTAAGGCCGAATGCATTCTCATTTATAAAAGAGATTGAGATGGAAAAGTGCTGGGAAAGCTGAACTTAAATTTCCAGCTACTGAGAGTTGATCATCTGTAACCTGTAATTCTATGTCTAAATAAGTGTCTGATACTTTGGAGGCATGGATGTCATACCTGTGGGTCTCCACCCCTCTGAAAATCTGCTCCCCTTCCCCCCCCCCCCTCGTCCCCCCCCCCCCCCCCCCCCCCCCGTACGTAACTAGAAACAAAAAAGAAATTAAGAACCATGTTACATGACAAGGCATCCCTCTGTGTGATGCGTAACCAATGCAAAGTAACCCCAAACCAGGCACTTACTGATTGCTGCAGATCAGGCACCTCCTGACTGGAGTCCTGCACCCCACCTCCATGGTACTTGGGTGGGGAATGGAGTGGATGCTTCGAGCACGGGAGTTACAACCTCCACCTGCACTCCCATCACGCACACTCTTATGTGCCTCTGTTTTTAACAGAACACCAAGATTTACCCTTCAATTCACTAACACATGAAGAGATGCCTTTTTCCTAATAACTACTGCATTTTAATTCTTTTCACCAATAAAAATAGAGCGAATACTACCTCATTTAGCATCGGTGACTACCAATGCTACAGAAATTATCAGATATTGAACACCTGTCATACTGGCATGCAGCAAATCCCACTAAAGATTGCCTTGGAGATGAAAGTGGTTAAAAACATTTAACACAAGTATTGCTGAGGAATTTTACATTGCTGGTGTTACTGTTATTCCTTTTCCTGAATGCTAGAGGAGGCACACATTTATGAAACCTGCTATAAAAGGAGCATCTGTAAAAGTAATATAGAATATTACTATGTAAGTACCATATAAGAATATAAGTAGAAAGGTATTATGTTCTGATTTAGTTAATGACAGGTGCATGGGGCTAATCAAAAAGATGCTCTAGCCACACAGACATGTTCCTTTGGAATGAGAAATGATCACAAAGCACTTGCAAATAGAATAAAATTTTATTTCATGTGGAACAGACGAGTATTCACAAATACTGGTTTAAGAACAGATTCCTTTTTTCTAGTGATAAAAAGCTTTTTTTTTTCCCCTGTATGTTTTAAACGCTACCTCTTAACTATGTATAAGGAACCCACACTTTAAAAACCAAATTACGATTGCTCAGAAAATGCTCATAAATGGTTAATATGGACCTTTTCAATATCAAAAGCTTAATCAAGCAGTTTAATAGTATAGTCTGTGAAAATAATATAAGAAGGATTAATAAATTAACTTTTCTCATATATATGAAGCCATTTAATATGCCAGGGCTAAAGCCTTCCCTACAGCTGCTTGAAGCAGCATCTTGTGGTAGGGAAGAGGTTGCTGTTTGCTCATCTGCATGGTCTCAGCTCAAGTCCGGCATGAGTTAGGGATGTCCTGGGCTGCTCCAGCCAAGACCAGCTGGGCTCAGTTTTGTGGGGACCTTAGACCATGAATTGCAGCCCACAGCTACGTTGTTTCGAGGTCTATGTATTTGCATAATTGTATATAATGTCCACGTAGCTGTATAATTTGCATAATTGTAACTACAAAATTCTGCTCCTCATCTTGTTTCAAAAAGCATGCTTTGAGAAAGCCGTCTTGCGGGTACAAAATCATCTCTGCAATAGTTTTTAAGTCCCTGAAAACAAAAAATGATTTTGGGTAAATTCTTGGGCTATCCTTTGTGCACAAAACTGTGGGAAGAGACCACAGAGTTTGGTCTGTCGTTTTTTCCAGTATTGCTAGTACTAAGAGTTGAAAGGTATACAACATTTTAATGGCTGGAGCCATTAGGAATAGGCAGATAAGCAGCGTGCACACAGTGAATAAGGTTATTATGTTCTGCTGCATTCAAAAAAACAGGTTGAATTTACTAATGTAATATCACAGTCATTAATTGTTAAATACCAAGCTGAAGTGACACAGCAACCGAAGCCTTATCAACTACGCCAGATTCTAACACCTAGACATTGCAAGGTCTGCAGTTATGATGGACTACCTGAGTTGATAACACATGGAATTATCTAAACAACATTTGCATATTTGTGTAATTATTTCCTAAGGTTAATTAGCTCCTGCAAAGCAGCTTGCCCTTTGAGACTGCTTACTGTGACAGGTTCACATATTTCCTGCTTCAATGCCAAATTTTATTTTTTTTTTTAATTTACTTTTTTAAGAAGTAACCTGTTGCTGGAAAGTTACGGATGGGGCAAGAGCTGGAGGCCTTGAACGACTATAGACTTCAATGGGGCAGAGCAGCTCAGATGCCACTTAAAACTTCTAATTTATCAAAATTTGAAAAAAATCAAATCACGAAAATCAAATTAGTTTTAAGCTCCGGTGACAGATCTCTCCTTTTACTTTGCTTTTTTAAATCAAGGAGTTGGAATCACATTTTTTTTTCTTTGCGACAAGTGAAAAGTGAAATGCATACAAATAGGGAAATATGCCACACAACTGAATAGATTTTTAACAATTTACTTGAAGGTGGTTTCTATAATTACCACTTATCACAGCAAACCAATTTCTCCTTCTAGCTCGATGAGCTACTGTAAACAAGTATGGTACATGTGTTAAATACAGGAGAACAGAACTGCACACTAGCTGGGAAGCAGAGAAATGGAGAAGGCTCAGGTGTCCCGTCTGCAGACCTTCCCTGGAGACTTTAGATACTGTCCTGGGTTCAGCTACAGCAGTCATTTTTTCTCCTTCTTAGTAGCTGGTGCAGTGCTGTGGTTTTGACTTTCAGTCTGGGAACAATGCTGATAACACCGATGTTTTTCGTTGTTGCTCAGTAATGTTTACTCTGACCAAGGACTTTCTCAGTCTCATGCTCTGCCAGGGAGGAGGGGAAGCCAGGAGGAAGCAGAGGCAGGACACCTGACCCAAACTGGCCAAAGGGGTATTCCATACCACAGCACGTCATGCCCAGTAGAGAAACTGGGGGGAGTTACCCGGAAGGCCCAGATCGCTGCTCGGGTCGGGCTGGGTATCGGTCGGCGGGTGGTGAGCGGTTGTGTCCTTTTCCCTTGTTACTCCTCTTATCATTATTATTGGTAGCAGTAGTGGTTTGTATTATACCTTAGTTACTGGAGAGCTGTTATCTCAACCCGTGGGAGTTACATTCCTCCGATTCTCCTCCCCATCCCTCTGGGAGCGGGGGGAGGAAGGAAGAGGGGGAGGAGTGAGCGAGCGGCTGTGTGGTTCCAAGTTGCCGGCTGGGCTTAAACCACGACAATACTCCCTCAACCCTTCAGAAAAATCATTAAATTAAAATTGATACATAACAGTATAAAAATATAACCTAGAAGTAGCAGTCTGTCACCAAAAAAAGAAAAATCCATAGTGTTTTCAGTGGCGACTGGCTAACACTGGTATCTTCCGTACAATAAAAGATGTATTTTTTCTGTATGGAAAACTCTGCTCTAGTAAAAGAAAATTGTATGTTTGAAGGTCTGAAATGAACAGTGAAGGGATACAGCTCATTCCCTGCTGGTACGCAGTTCTTCATTATCATAACCTGACTCAAGCCAGTATCACATTTTGCAGCACTCTTAGTTAACGGACCAGTAAAAATGAAATGGATTATTTCACTGGAAACTTTCTAGAGATCAACACTTTCAAAAGCAAGTTAACATATGTATGTATGCATATGTATGTACATGTATATAGAAACCAGAAGGCACATTGAAGACAAATGAATGCGGAAGATTTTAATCCATGCTCCTGCCATGGCATGATTTGTGATGTTCTGGCCTAATTAGGTACACAATAAGTCAGGAGGAACTCTGCCACTTGCTTTAATACCAGCGTAGCTCAAAAGAACTCTTCAGTCCTTTGGAGAACCCAACAGCCCAGCAATTGGCATTTGGGCTTTGCCCCCACAGCTCTGGTGTCCTCCTCACATCCTTCCATTACCGCACTCCCTTCACTTTCCCTCATTTCACAACCCTTTTCCAATAGCTGCCCTCTCTTCTCCTCCCACCCCAAGAGCACCTTTATGAGTACGAAATGATGCTCATCACCCACTGCATTTTCCTCGCTCATTTTGCAAGTATTTGAAACAAAAACTGTGTCAATAATGAGACCACATGATGGTTTATTATCACTAGAGCAGCTTCAAAACCTCAGTGCAGGTCAAAGTTCAAGGTGCTCTGAAGGCAAAAAAGCTGGAACAGAAGCCAAAAAACCCAGCCAGCCTATGATTTCTTTTCTTTTTTTTTTTTCCTCCTCCTAAAGACAGCAACCAGACAAAAGGAGGAAAGTAAGGCAAGCCAGAAACAGGAAAGGAGTGGAAGCAAAGATCGCGCCTTAATATTCTTCTGCAGCATGAGGAGCTGAAAACAAGACTTCAAAGTGTGTAGCTTAGGTCATTTAACAAGATTTGACCTTTAATGGAGAAATTCCAGTGCATTACGAAGCACCCCTTTATCTTAAATTCATATTTACCATTTTAACGACAGTTGAAAGAACCCCTCCAAAGACGTTTCTGAAATGATTCCTACTCCATCCTAAGAGGTGATCCCAGAAGGCAGCAGAACATTTTACTAACGGTAGGAATGGTGCTTCTGCTGTACTTTCTGAAATGGGTAACTAATATGTATGCTACTAATGAGTAACTAGTCTGTACACTACACAGATAAATGGAGGTAGACACACATGAAATTGGCTCTTGCCAGTAACTGTATTTACAGGAAGGGTGGCAATGGATTACCTTCTACACTGGGATGAGTCCAGTCCTTCGAAACAAGACAAAAGGTGTGTGCAGAGAAGAGCAGATGAGATGACAACATCCAGATCACCTCAGCAGCAAAGCAGCCGTGACTGGGGGAGAAGACAAGGGAGCAAAAGTGACAGTGGAGGCAAATTTATACCAAACCTTAAGCCTGACAATATGCACCTGAAATTCAGTTTAGCAAGTCCTGACAGGAATGCTGGAAAGTAAGGACAATGGAGAATGAGCAGCAGGTCAAGGGTGTTATTTTAGCTGCTGCATCCTGAGCTGAGTGGGAGACAACTTCAGAGAAAACAAGAGAAGAGATAAAATCATAGATAACTGATGCTTTGGCCTTGAGAGTTTGAATGGAGGACACATTTTCCTTTTGTGGGCTCTGTATGGATTTTATCTGCATACTTTACTGCATTACAACAACAAAACCCAGCAGGATTTGATCAGCTGTGTAGGTGGCAGAGCGGGTTCATGGTCACCAACGTCTGGTGTGGCTCTATGGAAACACAGAGCATTGAATCTGCAAAGGTTCAACATTAAAATGATGTAAATGTATTATTGGTAAGTGATGTTATTTTATTCAACAACTGTGTTCATATGTATTCAGATTCAGTCACGCTGTACTTTTCCTTACTTACGACCTTAGCAAGGGATTAAACCAAGTCTTTGACGTAACAATATCAACTTTTTCTATTTACCACCCAGGAATAATTGGGGAAATAAAAAAGACTGTATTACTGCTTTAAGGGCACTTTCTGAGATGGTGACAAGATATATGCTGTGGCAGTTGTTAGCACCTGCTTTTGAGACAGGAGAGACCAGGTATCACAATAGCTAACTCTTGTCATTCGTGGAGCTGCAGATATAAATAGCATAGACAAGGTTATTATTTGGAACATGCCTTTGGAAAGCAGTATGGTAAAGCAACTTAAAGTTGCTTTTTTCATTTTACAGATCTCAAACTTATTCCCAGATCTATTTGAGGTGATTCTGAGTAATTTCTTGTGCCTATTTTATTTGTGAAGAGGGCCAGTGATGAAAATGTTCCCAATACTGCTTATGATGCCCTAGTAATAAAGATGTAGTGTGTATAGAGCAGGCAACAGAAAGGAAGACCAGAACTCTTACATACCTTTGTTAAATACATATCATATTAGGTTAGAGAGTAGTCCCACCACCAAAACTCCCAACAATTTATCAGGAAAGCAAGCAGTCCTCTGCACACATGCTAAATGAGTAAGTATTACATGAAATGTGCAATATCTGCCATATCTAATAGCCAAATAAAAGAGATAAAACCAAAATGCATTGGGCAATGAGAATATTTAAATTGTCAGCATCAGTGCAAAGGTGATGAAGGGCTGGTTCTGAGAAGAATCATGCTTTGCTACAGCATGACTGATGAGATTAGGTTTAAAACGACAGGCTTTAGCTAACGCAAGATTGACAATGCCTAGCCGGGTTTGTTATGTTTCGTGTTTTGGCTCCTCCCCAGGAGCCCGGTTCTCCCCAGTTCCCACCACAATTACCATCCAAGATGACTTTGGATCCTGTCCCATTTTTCCCTCTTCAGATGCAAGCTAGGCTTTCCCTGGTGATGGCAGTCAGGAAATAAAATTCAAAGCTATGCTATATATATGTGCGAACAGAGGGAGCTTGGATCCTAACCTCCTCTGGGGCAGCAGGAGGGAGTTACTTTTCCCTTTTATATCCAGTTTTATTGTACACAAGAGAAAAAATGAAGCAACTCCAAGCCAGAAAAGTTTTCCCAGCTAAGCCCTCCACTAATACAGTTCCCCACCAATAACCTAGAGCTACTTCTGAATTAAAAAAAAAACCCAAACCTCCTTCCAAATTTCTTGAACCACCTCTGCTCAGTGAGGAACAAGCTGACCGTGAAAATCAAAGCCCTCTTCCCACCCTGCCGGCCACAGGACCTGCCTCCAAGCCCTCATTTGTAGTACTTTAACAGGCAAACAATGGTCTGAAACCACCGAGTGAAGTTATCAGTGCCCACAGCAGTTCTTCAGAGAGGTGCCAGTGGACTCAGCTGCATTAATGCATTGCTGACCCAACATGTATTTCAGCAAGCACATTTCTTCACAGGATGCCTTCAGAGCTCTGCCATGCCAGTAACCATGTAGATGTTACTGGAATATACGCGTGTTTTTAAAAGGCTCACATTGGAGGTGGAATTTCTTAAATTTGCATTAGAACTGAAAGTTGAGCATGGCGAGTTTGGCTGCAGATACATGGGAAAACAAACCAAAGAAAGCAGCAATCATTACCCACATTATTGAATCTGTGATAACTCCATGCAGCAAACAGTTTAATAGTGTGGTGAATGATTTCTGCTGCGAGGTTGCTGTGTTTGAATGCCCTCCCTATTTAATAGAATCATAGAATCACAGACTGGTTTGGGTTGAAAGGGACCTTAAAGCTCATCCAGTTCCAACCCCTGCCACGGGCAGGGACACCTCACACTAGAGCAGGTTGCTCCAAGCCCCGTCCTACCTGACCTTGAGCACTGCCAGGGATGGGGCAGCCACAGATCCTCTGGGCAACCTGTGCCAGGGCCTCACCACCCTCACAGGGAAGAACGTCTGTCTAAGAGCTCATCTCAGTCTCCCCTCTATCAAGTTAAAGCCTTTCCCTCTTGTCCTGTCCCTACAGGCCCTTGTCCAAAGCCCCTCTCCAGGGTTCTTGTCGACCCTCTTTTTGGACTGAAACGGACTTTGTAACTTGAAGGGGTTTGCGGTTTATAAAGTAAAACCCAGAACACAGGCAAAATTAATTAAGTCTCAAACGTTATTATAGCATCATTTCCCTGGCTAAAGTCTCTGCTTGTCAGTCAGGGTAAGACAACTTTTGTCAGGCTGTTGTTCCAGACTGGATTTCCCTGTCATTACTTCTGCTGGAGTCTGGCATGCCCTGTCATCACGACCAAGCCGTCTTCTGGTAAAGTGCAGGAAAGGAGACCGAATATAAGAAAAATTCAGAAAAAATCAGTTTCTCAGTGGCTCTTAACGATCATCTCCAGCAAAAGCTTGGGTATTGGTATTTTAAATGACTGGTTAGTTTTCTCCTTAGTGGCCGGTTGCTCCCTCTTGGGCTGGAGAGCAAATAGTTAAAAGCCTTCCTTCAAAACAGACCTTATCCCTGAATATCTGCAGTATTCTATTTTTTTTTGATATTGTTTCTGAGTTGACCAAGGCTGTAGGAATCACCTAAGCTACTTATTTTGTTGTTAAGACAAGAATGTAAACAAACACAAATATGACATTTATCTGTTTTAGTCTGGGGACAAGAACATTGCTGACTCACTGAGAGGAAAGAGGTGCAGGATAATAGGAGGAAGGAGGGAAAAGAATCAATAGAAGTTTTACTTTAGAAGAAAAAAATATCTGATTTCCCTTTTCTTGTCTCTGACAGACTTCTGGATTATTGTTTTTTGATATTTCTTCCCCTGTCCATAGAAGTTGCAGGGTTCCAGGTGAAGGAAGCCTGAATTTGAAGTAGCATCTTCTGGCAAACAGCTTGGAAATCCTGCATGGGGAAACTCATCAGACCAGAGGTGAGGTAACAGGTCCTCACACCACTCTTGCTTACACAGCTGTACCACTGATATTAACAAGTACCTGTGCAGCTCACACGAAAATCCCTGTGACACGATGCCCCAAGCATAGTATCTGGCAACCTCTGCAGCAAGTCCAGAGGAGGGCCACAAGTATGATAAGATGACTGGAGCACCTCCCGTATGAAGACAGGCTGAGAAAGCTGGGGCTGTTCAGCCTGGAGAAGAGAAGGCTGCGTGGAGACCTTCTAGCAGCCTTCCAGTATCTGAAGGGGGCCTACAAGGATGCTGGGGAGGGACTCTCCGTTAGGGACTCTAGTGGTAGGACAAGGGGTAATGGGTTTAAACTTAAACAGGGGAACTTTAGGTTAGATATAAGGAAGAATTTCTTCACAGTGAGAGTGGTGAGGCACTGGAATAGGTTGCCCAAGGAAGTTGTGAATGCTCCAACCCTGGAGGTGTTCAAGGCCAGGCTGGACAGAGCCTTAGGCGACATAGTTTAGTGTGTGGTGTCCCTGCTCATGGCAGGGGGGTTGGAACTAGATGATCTTAAAGTCCTTTCCAACCCTAACTATTCTATGATTCTATGATTCTATATTCAAATTTAAACAACAACCACAGCAGTTTGGCCAAAGAGACTCCAGTTGGTCAAAATACCCAAAAAGTGGGGCAGTTGCATTTCAGTACAGTACTAGAGGTACATGTCCCTACATGTGCATGCATCTTTTTCATGTCTCCTCATACTTTTTTCTTTCCAAACTACTTAATCTCAGGGGTCAGGATGCTGCCCACAACATATTTCTGCCTAAAGTAGCGAACATCACCAAAGACAGCCTTTTGTGTGATTGAATTATGGGAATAAAAGAGCGCTTCTTCAACAAACCATCAGGTTGTATCTTTGCAGCTGTTTTCCATCCCAGCCATGTTTCTGGCAATTAATAGATTAATTGTGGGGGCAAGTAAATAAAAATGAACACAATACTTTCATAAAAAGAATTATCTTCACAAGAAACAGAGATCATGCGAGTTGTTTAAATGATTACACGCATTTTTCTGATCACTAAAAATTTCTTTTAAAATTAATGCATCTGAAACATTCAATAACTTCTAATGGAAGTCATGCAGAAGTGTTATTTTTCTATTTCCTAAAGTACTTAAAGACTATTTTACTTTCCAGTTCTTTCAATCTGTTTATATGTTGTAATGAGAAACAGACATTTTTTTTAACCATGCTATTGCAAGAAAAATAGCATTTTGGCCAAGAAAAATGAAGATTTCCCCACCACAGGAAACAATGAATCTGACAAACTTCAACACATTTAAGTAAAACAACAACTTAGTATTTTCGTTAACAGCTATGGCTTCAGAACAAAGCTCAGCTGTAAAGTCTCCGTTACAGAGTTTACATCTCTTATATGAGTTAAATTAAATAGAACAGTTTTGCACTGTATTTTTCCTCTTGACATATCTGTCTCTATTTATTACATACACTCAAGAGCAGTTATTTAAGTGAAAGAAAGATTTAACAGGCTCAAAGCTATTTGATTTCTCCTAATATAGAGTGTTCAGTGCTCTAAGTAAACAGATATTAGTATTTATTTAACATACAGCTATAAAGATTTGCTGAAGTGCCTTAATATCTGGAGTACTATAGTTAACTGTATTAGAAGTAACTGCCATTAGCTTATAAAATAATTATCTAAACAGATGCCAAACACGATCTGAAATTCAGCTTTGCGTTTTCTGCTGGTTCTCACTTCAATAATCTGAAGTTGAATGTTGAGCTACTCAAGCCTTAATTCTGCTTCTCAGTCTTCCCACGCAGACCCACCTCTGTTAATTTTGTTTCACAATAGTGTAAGATAGGAAACTATCCTTAATCCTGATGAGTCGCTAAACAACCTTAGGACTTGCTTGTTTTACCTCTTGCTTGAACCCTGTGACTCCCTCACACTGACCATTTTATTAAAACAGGCTCTTTTCCACTTAAATTAGTGAGGGCGTTGGTGGTGCAGCAGCAGTGCATTGCCACCGCCGGAGATCATTAGACATCAGATCACTAGCAATTTTCTTCTAACGCAGTATCATTTTTTAACTACTCAAAACATTAAACTGCATAACAGACAACTTGGCTGTATTTTAAATTAGCACAAATGCTAAAGCCAGGAAATGTAATTCTCAGGATACTGGAACAAAAGGTTCAGAAAAAAAGAATTCTTATATACGGTAAGATTATCAGGACCAGACTGTCACACTTGTGACCTTGCTGGCGTCTAGTTAATCTGACAATATTTGGCAGAGCATTGTTTCAAATCAATAACTAATTAACAAAGTACAAAAGAAGTTGTACTGTTTTTGAGGCTCCTTGTTACAAATGGCTTTTGGTTGCACATGGGCAGAAAGGTCGCTTTTATGACATCTTCACAAGTCTTTCAACATCTTGCCACTGTCAGATTAAATTACTTTTAGCAATTAATTGTCGTAAGTTAAAACAGAAGCACATTTGTTACAGCAGGTTGTCATAAAGACATGGTGAGCAGTTGTTTTGATATGAATTTCTTCCACTGACCTTCTATCATATCTTAATTTTTTTGGTTGACCTAACTGGAAAACTGGGAGCAATCTTCTAACTCAGGCAGTGCAGGCCAAACATTAGGGGTCTTACTGAGATTATAGACTGAATAATAATGGAACAGAAATTCCAGAGATAACTGAAGATCTTGAGAATAATATGCATCTTCTACAGAGTATGTAACATATGATGTCTATGCCAGTGGGTGGGATAAGAAAAATAAACCCTCAAAACCCCACATGGATGTAGCTTTTATTACTGTTATAAATGGTCCTTGATGCCATTTTAATCCTTTATTAGCCAGCACCATTTTTTGGATGTATTTTAAGACAAAGATTAAGTGATTCAACATCTGCAACCTATACCCATTTAAACTGTTAAGTAGTTTTCGAGGCTTGGACTTGTGCTTTAATTAAAAATAATTCTACTCTTTAAGTTCCTTTTGTTGAACTCTGTATCATGATGCACTCATATTGTCCATCTTACATATTAGTCCTCCAACATTTCTTGTCAAAGTTTGTGTAAGTTTGCTATGAAATGTTACATCAGGATGAAAATAGACAACAATATTAACAAAAGACCCCTGTACATACTAAGCCCTGAAAAAAAAATCCAACTTGTTCCTCAACGATGGTGCAAAGCCAGTAAAATTTATTAGAAAAAGACAGAAGCATTATTGATTGAGCAGCTCTTCCTGCTTAATATTTGAAGTCTTCTGTCTGTGAAGTTTGTTTCCTCTTGCTATTTGAGAGGGGAAAAATAACTTTGAGAGAGTGGTGACAACAAGATGTACAGTGTATCTACGGGGTGTTGCCAGCAATGTCTCATTAAGGTACATCAGAGAAATGTTTATCAAGACCTTAAGGAAAAAAGTGTGAGGAAATAACATAATGTCCTGTGTTGAGTTTGCATGGCAAGGTTTTGGTTGTGGGGAGCTCTTGGGTGGCTTCTATGAGAAGCTGCCAGAAGCTTGCCCCCATGTCTGATGGACCCAATGCAGCCAGCTCCAAGACAGACCCACTGATGGCCAAGGCTGAGCCCCTCAGCAACAGTGGTAGTGCCTCTGGGATAACATATTTACTAAGGGTGAAAAACCCCATGTGCAACTGCAGCCGGAGAGAGGAGTGAGAACGTGTGAGAGCAGCAGCCCTGCAGACCCCAAGGTCAGTGAGGAAGGAGGGAGGAGGTGCTCCAGGTTCCAGAGCAGAGATTCATTCCCCTGCAGCCTGTGGTGCAGACCATGGTGAGGCAGGCTTTGCCCCGGCAACCCATGGAGGTTCATGGTAGAGCAGATATCCACCTGCAACCCATGGAGATGCATAGTGAAGCAATATTCATGTGCAGCCCATGGAGGTCCACAGTGGAGCAGATAGCCATCTTGGAGCAGATATCTCACACTGGAGCACGGGAAAACAGTGAGGAGGAAGAAGCAGCATTGACAGCATGTGATTAACTGACCACAATCCAATTCCCCGTCCCTCTGCACAGCTGGAGGGGAGGAGGTGGGGAATTCGGTTGTGAAGTTGAGCCCGGGAAGAAGGGAGGGGTAGGGGAAGGTGTTTTAAGATTCTTTTTAATTCACATCCTACTCCATTGTCAATTGGCAATAAATGAAAATCATTTCCCTGAGGCATGTCTGTTTTGCCCATGATGGTAATAGCTGTCTGATCTCTCTGTCCCCACGTCAACCCATGAGCTTTTTGTATTTTTTCTCCCCTGTCCAGTTGAGGATAGGGCAGCTAGGTAGGCACCTGACAGCCAGCCAAGGTCAACCCACTACATCCCCATATTGCCATGAAATAGTGCTTGGTGACAGGCAATGGAAGTGCAGATAAACAGGAAAAGAGAAGGAGGACTGACTCAGTCCTGCACTGGAGAAGAGATTGTGCAGAAGAATGGACCTTGGCAACTGCAGGATCTGTCCTTAACAGTGGCATCACAAAAGCTGTAACCCCAAAAATGGTCTGGGTAACTTGTCTCTGGTCCTGGATGTCCCATAGCAGCTGATTAACCAGATCTG